>NC_055978.1:29434660-29737160 GCF_018492685.1 Alosa sapidissima | reverse complement strand
CACTCAGATGCCCATTAAACACTCAGATGCCCATTAAACACTCAGATGCCCAATACACACTCAGATGCCCATTACACACTCAGATGTCCATTACACACTCAGATGCCCAATACCAACTCAGATATCCATGACACACTCTCCCTATGGGTCCATACTCAGCTGCAGGTGAAGGGAGTGTGTGTGCTACACTCACACAGGAGAGCAACAGAACCCTGTGCTGATCTCATGCCAATATGTAAAGGTGAATATGTGATCATACTTTTAGTTGACATGAAATGTTTACTTGCTAATGTTTAGTCCAAACATGTGCAGACGTGCAGCAGACGCTTGTGCTCCTGTGATGCTTCAGCACCTCCTGCAGCTGCAGCAGTGCAGTCATGTGGAGCCTGACAGAGGGAGCTTTTTGTACGGCGCTTTAGCACTGTGTGAACACACCACCACTATGGTAACTCTGACAGTAGTAAACTCCTGCATCCTCAGCCTGGACATTACTGATGGTCAGACTGAAGTCACTGCCAGAACTGGATCCTTCACCAACAAACCTACTTGGAGTTGAGCCAAAACGATAGCTAATGCCATATATAAAAAGTTTAGGAGCTTCTCCAGTTTTCTGGAGATACCAGGAGAAATAGTTGCTGGGGCTGCTGCTTCTGCAGTTCAGTTTGATGGTTTGTCCCACAGGAACAGCTTTCACTGCAGGAGTCTGAGTCACACTGATCTGGCCCCTGCACTCTGAAACATTTCAAACATTTCAGTGGCATTTGATTAGTAAATAAATATTTTTATGTGATATTTCAAAATAATCAAATTCTGTTAGCAAATAAACCCCACAAAACATGACTTTGTGGTTTTACCTGGAATACAGAACAGGAGTGTCCAGAGGAATCTGATGAGAAAAGTCATGTTGTCAGATTTGTGTTCTCCCAAATGACGGTGATCCAGTCCTCTCTGAGATATAAAGCTCTCAGCAGCACAATGTTCAGGTTGGTTATGCAAATATCCCCTCTGTCAGACTGGTGCCTTCAGTTCCCCACCCTTGGAAAGTGAATAAATATGTTAATAAATATGTTGAGCTCTATTTACCTGGAATAGCACCAGTTTCTGCTCTGCTGAAATCATCATTATCATGTGGTATTCAACTTTCTGTTGAAGTAAATCTTCCCTTATCGCGTTCATCATACCACAAGTGCCCCTGGACAAGACTGGTCACTGAAACCTACAGGCAGTTTCATTTGAGTATCTGATTCTACCATGAGGAATACTATCTTCAGGCCTACAGATTATTGCCACATGGGAAATGTCTTCTTACTTGATACCTTTTTAGGGTGCAGTCTGTGCAAACATAAAAATACTGGTCAGCAAATGGAAGGTCTAAGGACTTTAAATGGGCCTACTGTACATTTTTGAACTTGGACTTTTTTTCTTTATTTTATCAAGGAAAATGTTATTGAATAAAACATAAAATTAGCCATGACTGAGTTTTTGATCTGCTAACACATGTTGCCCTCACTGTAACGGTATATTGCACTGCCAGTCACAGTCGCTGAGCCGTGAAGAGGTTTTTGTACAGCGCCTCTATGAGTCTGTATCCCTGTATCACTTTTGGTGGAGGCACAAGACTTGATGTTGGAAGTAAGTCCTGCTTTCATCTTTAACATAAAATCTTTGTCTACATCTTAGTATTTTGGTAAAAAAAAACTTCATACGTGTCATTTGTATATATTCTGCAATGATGCGCTTTATTTAAGAATAGATTAGTCATAAACCTGCCTCTGAGTTTGGTCATAATGTGAAAAACTGAGTTCATTGTGTGTACTGGTGATTGGTGGGGAATCTTAGCCCCTGGTGAAGTGATTGGCAAATCTTTGCTGGATGAATTTTGTTGGGATATCAGAAATTGAAGGCATGTTGCTTGTGCGCCTCAGAGGAGGGTTTTTGTACGGCCACTGATAGTGTTTGTATCACTGTAGTACACGTTTGGAGGCGGCACTAGACTTGACGTTGGAAGTAAGTAAATGGTCATACATTTGGAGTATTTTGTAGTTCTATTCTATTCTACTCTATTCTACTCTATTATATTCTATTCTGTTCTACTAAATTCTATTCTGTACACCATTGTAGGTCTAAGCCGCTTATCCATAGTACGACGTGTTCACCCAGAAGAGAATGTTGCCGTCTTTTCCTTGTCTCACAGATATATTGGCTCTTGGCTCTTTTTGGGAGATTATGAATTCTGTCTTGTTTCTCTTCAACTGTATTTAGGAGAAATTAGGAGTAGAACAATAGATTATAGAACGTGAATTACACTTGCGCTAGAACTTGGGAGACTATTGGAACACAATGTCGTGGGAGTGGAAAGTGAGACATACAAGAAAAGAAAAAAAACTATTTATTTCTAGGAGAGAAAGGCTAGACAAAGAACAGATCTTATTATGAATTTCATTTCCTCTGGGTAAATTGATATGCTGTTTCTGTAACAGTGCAGAACTTGTGCTTTGGCCATAACTGTGTTTTGCAACTCAAACTGGTTTATTTAACTGTAATGTTGTCGGATTTGTATGTTAGATTACCTATCATATGCATGTGTTTTCAGAAAATATGTGATGTTAGACTTTGTGATGTGACATCTCCTAACCTGCAACATTATTGGTGTTAGTTCTACAACATTATTCGTTTTGTTATTAATATTTTCATAATTTTTTTATCCAACTGTGAGTCAAACCTAAAATTCTAAAACTTCTGATGCTTTTATTTGGACTGAGATTGTTTCAAGTCTCATTGTTCTTAGCTTTGTGATATGACATCTGGCAACTCTAGTAGCTGCAACAGTACTGGTGTTAGTTTTTCTATTAATATTTCACTATATTTTTGTCTCCTGCTGTGAGTCAGAAAATGGATGATGTCAGACCCAAATTAACTTAAAACTTCTGATGCTTTTATTTGGACTGGGACATTTCTACACAATATTCTGTTCTTATTGCTATAAGTCTCAGTCTTCTTCGACGTATCTTTTGATCCAATGTGCTGATGTTACCAGTTGCTAATTACATCAACCTGCTCATGCTTGGTTAATCCATACTGATTAAAAAATATGATCTTCTGAACAAGATCCAGTGTGTCTGTAACAGCATGTGGGCCTACTGTCATATAGCATCTGTAATATCATGTGTAGAGAGGTATTGATGTTTCTCAACAGACGACCTCTTTATTCCTCTCTCTACCTCTTTGGTTCATTTCTCAGGTGACACCCGTCCCAAACTCACAGTCCTGCCCCCCCTGCACACCAGCGGGACTTCAGCCACGGTGATGTGCCTGGCTAACGGAGGCTTCCCGTCCGACTGGGCGCTGAGCTGGAAGGTAGCGGGGAGCAGCAGGAGCGGGGACACCAGTGTCTTTGGCCCACAGAAGGACGGCCTGTACAGCTGGAGCAGCACCCTGACCCTCCCTCTCCAGGAATGGAACCAGGGGCACGCAGTGACCTGCGAGGCAAAGCAGGGCTCCCAGACCGTCACTGAGATCCTGAAGAAATCAGACTGCTCCTAGAGTCTCCTCTGTGACTGTCTTTCTTGATCATCTCAAATATGTGTAGCGTTGAACCTTTCATGTGTTTCAAAAAAGTACTAATAAAGGAGTTTGATGATAAGAGACTTGCAATTGTAGTCTTGTTCTTTATAAATATCGGGAATCCTACTATTAGTCATAAACTAACTTTAATTAACCCATTTACACAGTTATAGTTCAACATCATATGGGGAATTATTCCAATATCATATCATCTGTTTCCTGGGTTACACCTACAGGCACAAACTGCACTGGGACAGCTGTGCTCAGTTACACGGCTGTACTTTCACTCAGGCCAACTCAGGTATTGCAGGACATGCCATTGCATGATGATAGTATTTAGTTTTAATTACATTAAGTTTTTTTTAATTACGTTTAGTTACAGTAGTTTATGCTACTAGCCTAGAAATCTAGACACACCCTAACAGCAGCCTGCAGAGGGCTAGTCTCCGTTGGCTTGCGAGCTGGAAAAATTAAACTTCAATAGGGCCAATCACATCGTGTATAATGATTGATGGCAGAGTCACAGATGGCACTGACATGCACTAGGCATGCTTACCAATCAGAAGTTGCACAACTTGAAGAGACATTTGGAATTTGGAAGTCAATCAATTCATTGACATTCAAAAATCAAAAATCTCTAATCGCAATCCAGATTCTCAAAATAATTGCAATTAGATATTTTCCCCAAATAATGCAGCCATAGTATAGAATAGTTCAAGATGGTAAAATTACTTTGACCAATACTACAACCAAATTCTCAATTTTATTTAGCAAGTGAATAACAAACCATTGGAGATAATGATTTTTATTGTTGCATGTTGGGCCAGAAATTACCATCACCTGATCATTACAACCTTTTCATTCACTTTAGAAAATGTACTCCTAGAAAACCTTTGATTTGAAAACCATCAAAATTGACCCATTAGGTGCAGAGATATGCTATTCATATTTTATATAATTTTGGCAGCCATTTTGGAAATATGCCAGTAAAAAAAAATTGCCACCACCTAAATTTAATGTTATCATCCAGAAATGTTGACCAGATGTCTTAAGGATACCAAAAATGCAAAACCTAAATAACTAATTGTTTCAGTGGTTCAGCTGGATTTGCCTCCTGACTACAGGGTTTTGTATTTCCTGATATGTTTGCTGACTTTTCATCAATGTACTTTTGTGCTTTTCTATGCAAATAGCATTTATATTTGCATTAAACTTTAGCTAAATAGTTAGTGCCCCATTTAAAACAAATTTAAAATATTTCTGCGTTGCTGACATTTTCCTTAACATTTAGCACCAATGCATTATAAGCAAATCTTCTATATTAATAATTTTGTAACAAATTCCTACCATTGCACTGTTGTTGGACTGTGAATCATAGAACCAATTTACTCATGAGTTTGGCAACTGAAACATCCACGTGTACATATATCAAGATTATTAGCAGTGAAGAGGTAACGTTGTCTCCCTATTGGTGTAACAAGCTGTAGTGAGCAAGAGAATATTTAATGCTCACAGCCTCCCATCTCCATGCTAACATTTGATGGGACGACATATGTGTTTTTGTGTGTATCTAGACCAGGGGCAGAGCCGTATTGAGATATATCTATCTCTCTATAGGGCTCAGCCTGAACACATTCCTTAGATGGTTGTATGATCCCCCTACAGGCCAAAATGTGCTATTGTTATCAAAAACCTAGACATTTGAAATGCTTCTGGACCTGTGATGCAACCCTGAATAGATGATAAATAAACTGTTTTGCTCAATGATACTGCAGTTTACACACTTACTCTTTTTCAGAGCCTTTCTATACTTGATTATGTCTGGGATCATTTCTAAAAGCGTACATAAGGAAGGCTTGTCTAGAGTGAGCATCTTCAGATAGATCCTAAACACTAACATTCAAAGTCAAATAGGCTATAGGTTACTGTGTAATCCTTGAGTCTGGCAGTTTAGTGGCTCTTAGGCCTACACCCTACTATGCAACATGTTGATTGGATGGAATACTGTATGGCTCAGTCCAAGCACTTTGTTCCTTACCCATATACAGATCCGGGACTACAATCACCACATGTGGATTAGGCCAAGATGAACTACTTGTAAGATCCTTTTTCTGTAAGATTCTGGCAGTTTGTGATAATTATAGATTATAGTGGAGTGTCCTCCACTAATGTACAACCCAGGCCCAGAGTTCATGGTGAATTAGCGCCTGGTGCCATTTAGAGGCTGCTGGCTATTCCAACAAAACATAGTTATTTAATTGCATCATATATGTGTCAGTATATCACTGCCTCAGACAGTGCTCCATGGTGACCCCGGCTACTCACTCATGTCATGGGCCTGGTGATCTCTACTGTCAGGAGCTCCACAGCGCCCCCCTATTGTCACATGTAAAACTGTGGTCAGATAATGAACTGCAGCTAACTCTTCAAGGCACCCTGTGTTTGCCTGTGTTGCCTGTGTTTGCCTGTGCTTTGTTTGATGGAGTTTTTCCAAAATCATTTTGATGGCACCTAACCTCATAATATGATGAGCGGCTCTTCTGCCATTGTCTGAGCAGCCCTCTATAGGTGATTACCGACCTAGCAACTTTCTGTGTTCGGGTAGGAACACTACCCCCACTCCGAAACTGAAATGGAAAAGAGCTGCTAGTAGATAGATAGATACTTTATTGATCCCCAGGGGAAATTCAAGGTCTCAGTAGCATACAGACAACACGCACACATTCACTAACAGCAGAAAAAGTAATTAAAGTATATAATATTAAAACACTACTACACAACTTAGCAATAAGGACAGTAGAAGATAAAGAATATACTAAATATACTAAAATACAAATTATACTAACTAACACTTAATCTAAATCAATTCTAAAAAACAGTATCCACATAGTGGTGATTAATCAATCAAGAGGCATGTGACTGAGGCAAGGACTGAGCTTGTGATTCTTTGTGCATAGTAAGGTAAGGTAAGGTAAGGTGCTGTGTGATATATGTCTATATATATCTATATAACTATTTTAAGTTCGGCTGTGGCATGGAGGGAGGGGTTATGCATATGTGCTAATATAGCACGCAAACAGTGAGGCAGAAAGACAGTGGTAAAAGTGACTAGTGGACAGACAGTATCCAAACATGGGGGGGGGGGGGGGGTGAAGAGGCAGACAGACTATGCAGAGAAGTCTATCTCTCCTCTTCCCTTAAGGGAAGCATTGAACAGTTCAATGGCCCTGGGGACAAATGACTTCCTCAGTCTGTCTGTTGTGCAAGGCAGTGAGCGAAGTCTCCAGCTGATCTTCTGCTTTACAATAGTGCTGTTGAGTGGATGACACTCATTGTCCAAGATGTTGATCAGTTCCAAAGGGCGAGAGTAATTCCTTTATATAAAAAGGGAAGCAAAGTAGGTCATGGAAACTATCGTCCCGTATCCATTTTATGTTGTCTGTCCAAAGTTATTGAAAGGGTTGTTCATGAGCAAATAGATAACTACTTATCATCACACAATCTTCTGTACGAATTCCAGTCAGGATTTAGAAAATCTCAGACAAGTGTCTCTTCTACAGACACTTGCTTACTTTACTTAACAGATTACATTAAAAAACAATTGGATGAAGGGAAATACTGTGGCATGGTTATGTTGGACCTCCAAAAAGCGTCTGACACTGTGAACCACTGTATTCTTTTAGTCAAACTTAGAGCCTTGGGTTTTAATTCTGCATCTCTACGTTGGATCCAGTCTTATTTGGGGGATAGGGAACAAGTGGGAGATGTGAGTGGTACTATATCAACTCCTTACATGTGGGGTCCCCCAGGGAAGCATCCTAGGTCCGTACTATTTGGATCAAATGATAAGCTAAGGAAGTCACCTGGATTCAGTGTGGTAGTTGGTGATTCTGAAATAACAACTAAGGAATCAGTAACTTACTTAGGCTGCATACTTGATAATAAATTATCTGGGGAGTGCATGGCTCTAAAAGTTCTGTCTAAAGTAAATCAGAAAATAAAATGTCTAACTAGAGTATCCACATTAATAGATAGACAAGCTACTTTGATTATGCCTGCACTTCATGGTACACAACCATTCCTAAGATTTTCAAACAGAAGCTGCAGACATCACAAAACAAATTAGTGAGGCTTATTCTTAAACTACACCCATACACACACCTCAACCCGGCTCATTTTAGTAGCCTTAAGTGGCTCAAAGTAGAGGATAGAGTAACATATATAAAAATGTGTATGGTACATAGAATAATTAAAAATAAAGTACCTACATATCTTTGTAATTATTTTTCTCGGGTAAATGCTGCTCACAGTTACTCAACAAGGGGTAGTACCACTGACTTTGTTCTATGTAGATTTAAAAGCTGCATAAGTAAGGGCTCTTTTCTGTATTCAGCAGCCATCATATGGAATGGGTTACCAGCAGCATTAAAGTCAACAGACAATACTGATCATTTTAAGTCATCCCTAAAGAGCTGGCTGAGCAGTAAACAGTAGTGTGGTTATTAGAGTTACATGCACTGTATGTACTGAGCAGTAAACAGTAGTGTGGTTTTTGGAGTTACATGCACTGTATGTACTGAGCAGTAGACAGTAGTATAGTTATTAGAGTTACATGCACTGTATGTACTGAGCAGGAGACAGTAGTATGGTTATTAGAGTTACATGCACTGTATGTACTGTACTTCCTTCTCTGTTTTATGTTGTATGTCTGGGGATGTTTGGTCCTCTCTATGTTACCATGTTTTATTTTTGTTTTATTCCTCCACACACCACCAACATAATTACATTAATTTTAAAACATATGCCTTCACCATATGCCTACACCTGCAAACACTGACACACACCACCAAATGCACACATGTTAAGGACCACAATGGGAATAAGCCCTGTGGCTTTATTGTGTTTATCCTTTTGACTGATAATTGTACAAAGTCATTTTATTTATTTATTTATTTATTTATTCATATAAGAATCATCCTTTGTACAAAATACATCATGTCAATAAAGATTTTCAATCAATCAATCAATCAGTTTGTTCAGGGTCCTTTTGTCAGATATTGAAGTGATGCACTCCAGTTCAGCTCCCACTACAGAGCCAGCTTTCCTTACCAGCCTGTCAAGTCGCCCCGCATCCTTCTTCTTTGTGCTTCCTCCCCAACATACCACTGCATAGAAGAGGACGCTGGCAACAACAGACTGGTAAAACATCCTGAGGAGGAGGCTGCGGTACTTCAGTACTTCAATGTCTGCTCCTCAGGATGTTTAACAACATTTGGTGCCGTGACCCTTCTAGCAAAAGGAGAAGAAAGACGACAACATTTGGTTATCGTGACCCGACCGCAAGAGGAGAGGGAAGACGAGAACATCCAACGGGTTCAAAGAGACTTTCGGGGCAGCTTTTGGATTTTGAACATCTGTAAGAAGAGTCCATCTTGGCACCCTGATTGACGTGACTGAATCCCAGCTGGAAGCCTGCCAAGAGGGGAAACACTGCTGCACTGCGCACCCTGCATGCAGTGAAGACATTCTGACCAGGTGAAAGCAAAAAATCTTTACTCCTTTATGTGGGAAAAAGAACCAAAGTAAACCTAATTTATTAGATAAATTAGAAATTAAAAGCTGCACATTACTGAGAGTATTGAAGTTTGTGTCATCATTCATCATCCTAGGTTGGAGTTTCTTCAGCTGTCCATTGACCTGATCTGCCGTGATGAAGGGGGGGGGGGTGCTGATGGCTGTTGACTGAAGCCATTGTCACATTGGCTGGAGACTGATGGCTGTTAACTGAAGCCATTGTCACCATGTGGGGGATGGGTGCGATAGCCTGTGATGATGGGGGTGAGTGTTGCAGTGAGAGTGAGGGCGGAGGTGTGGGTTGGGCAGGCAAGCAAGCAAGAGCAGTGTCTGTGTTAGCAGGGGGTGGTGAACAGACCACTGCCATTGGAGCTGGAGCTGGGCAGTCAAACCTGTTGTAGAAGTGGTTCAGCTGGTTCGCCCTGTCCAGATCTCCCTCCACAGAGCTGCTGCTCTCCTTAAGGCCAGTGATGGTCTTCATACGGTCCCATACCTCTTTCATGTTGTTCTCCTGCAACTTCTGTCCCACCTTCTTTGCTGCGCGGCGGTCATAATAATCATACTCTATGAGGTTTGGAGTGTTGTGTCATTATTTTTTATATATTTTTTTATTTGTTTTACCATTTTCTGGGATTCTGACTGGACAAAGTGATAGTCAGTCAATGTTCCAACCAACCGGATTTTGTTGTTGAGTGGCGTGGAGTATCTTGGGCAGTTCAGTGGTTTCAGTGTTGCTAGCTTAACACGCTAGTAAACCATAGGCAGAGAATAGGATTCCCGCTAGCATGCTAGCTAGCTTTGTATGCTAAGCTAAAAGAAAATACGAACATGCAAATCATATTGCTTATTACGAAACAAAATGTTAATGTTTGTATATGAAACAGTTTGTATGAATTACCAAAAATTCCCAGTTAATTCTCGTAAAAATTTCCATAATTTCTTTTAATTCCATGAAAGTTTCCAATTTGGAATATTTCCAAAATTCACCCAGCTTAACTTCCCATGGAAAGTTTCCAAACATTTACCAGAAATGTTCCACTCTTTTGCAATCCTAGTCCTACTCGCCAGGTCAGGGCAAAAAGAAGGCTGTGTTCAAAGTATTATGGGGTGTGTTACCTCGTACAATGTTTTTCCGTCTCTGCTTTGTTTATATAAGCAAAGAGGCTGGACTACTGACAGTCAAATGGCATTTAAAAAAAAAAAAGGCAACTTCTCACGGTCAGCCATGTCTTTTGTTTATCTCCGACATTGTTCACCTGGAACACTTTGAGGTCGGACCTTGTGAGCTCCAAGTGGGATACATCGGACTTCCCAACTGTCTGGAATGCGGCATAAGCCCTGAAGTGATGGCGTTCTAAAGGCTGAAAGGGTTCCAAATGCTATTGGCAGGAATGGGACCGCATTTGTAACTATTGCCCAATAAATGATAAAATACTGATTATAACATAATATATATTAGAATAAAAAATTAATAATATAATATACTGTAAGAACGTGATCACATTGCAGGCAGTAGACTTTATGATTAATCCACTTCATTGTTTATTCAGGAGAATGGACAGATCTTTTACAGCAATGCCCTGAGCACCCACATGGAATTACATTCAAAAGGAAATGGACGCAGGAAACAAAGAATGGCGGAAAGCCATAAATAGAGAACAAATCAGTCTGGGAAAATACAATAATAATACAGAATAAAACACAATCTGTGGCCCTGATATGTCACTAGACATTAAGAAATCATGTTCATTTCAAATACTTATATCACTGACGTGAAGTTGCAGCCCTCAACTGATGTTGATGTTGTCATGTTATCTTTGGCCTGATGCACCACCCTCCACCGATCTACTAATCACGAAGTCAGTAGCGTTTCAGCATCCGGGTTGCCAGCTCTGCCAGTCAGGGGGGAGGGGGAGGGGATACACCGCTCTACAGTATTTTGAAAGTGATTGCAGTACCAGTTTTGGCCACAATCTTACATACGGTTCCTTTAAGTTCACATCTAAAAAAGACACGCAAGTCAACTGCACTGAGAGCTCAAGAATCAGTCAAATAGCGAACAGGCGGCAGCTGCGTTTAATTGTCAGGTGTGATGAAATGCGTTCATATTCCATTCCATTATGTCATAAATGTTACATGCCTATGGAAAGAAAGGCTTTGCAGTAGGATTGTCCAATGGTCAAGCTGTTGCTTCAATTTGTGTTTTAAGTTATGCGATGCACCGATGCTGGGTTCATGCAGTTTTGCACAAGCTGAAAATGTTTAGCTGACTGCGTAATTTGTCATTTTTGTTCAATAAGTTCTTCTTTTCATGTCATAAATGTAACATGCTTATGATAAGGCTTTGCAGTTGTACAATATGGTCAATCTATTGTCTCAATTGTGTTTCATGTGACTCGCCGAAGCTACATTCATGCATTGTTTTGCTCCAGTTTAAAATGTTTCTGCCTAATTTGTCAGCTGTGATCAAATGCGTTCAATAAATTCCACTATGTCATAAATATAACATGCTGATTAATGTTTGTAGGCCTATGGTGTAACTTATCTAGGCTTCTCTTATGTTCAATCAAATTGGCTTTGCCCAGCCGGTTTTGTCTGTGCCCACCCATTTAAACATTTCTGGCTACGCTATACTGAATCGAGCACAGGCCTACAAGTAGAAAAACCTATTTGTTTGGACTGTCGACTGAGGGGAAAAAAAGAGATTCTGTTGCTCTGTCCGAGTGGTCATTTAAATATAGGTCTTTAGGTTAAATTGTGTGTGGTAAAGTTATAATCGGACTGGTAGGCCTAGTCTGATTTAACACTGCAAAACCGAAGCAGCAGCTGGCAATGGAAGTCAATAAATAATTTCCGGGTCACAGCAATCGGAAAAAATAAATATCAAAATCAGTTTTGGTCCTGAGGCCATTTTTTAAACGTTCTACTTTTGATCTGACCATGAAATCAAAAGTCTGAAAAACAATGCGTTATTTGTTGGTATGACATTCATAAACAATGAACTATTATTTTTTTCGTTTTTTTCAATTGAATATCAAATGAACGAATGATACACAGACCTATGTGCATTGCCCGTCATCATATTTGAGATACATTAGAAGATTAAGAACGAGACTACGGTCTGTAGAGGTAACATAGGTGCTAATGATAGATTGATTAGAATGGAATAGAATTACACAATACAGTGACTGCGTGCACATGCACTTTAGTATTACCCAGAATTAAATATGTGAACTAATATGTGAACGCTATGAAATAATCATTTTGAACCTGGCTCTATCCAAAGCTCAGATTTTGTGATTTAAAATGTATGCAAATTAGTGCACATTTAATTAGATAATGCCTATTTTGCACATTTAAACATTAAATTACAGAAAACTTGTAATACATTTCTTTCTTATATTAATGTAAGTAATCAACTGGGGAAGTTTCATAGTGATATCTGCTAGTTAAATGTTTTACCCTATTCACCTGTAGTGTCTCGCCTTAACAACCGAATAGAATGATGAGGCTCTGAGCCTTTGAGGTGGCTGATGTTTCTTCCTTTGTGATTTGAACTTATGTGTCTACTCTGCTCGAACTCTGTTGGGGGTTGTCAGGAAGCAATCCCAGAGGTTGTCATGACATCACACACATGGAACCCTAAGGATCGTTTGCATCCAGTGGCTGTTGAAGGAAGGAGGCCCAATCAGGACTGGAGGTAGGCAGGTATCCCTGGAAGTGGTTCCAAAATCTACAGAAGATGGAATGACACCCAACACACAAAATATAACATAATTTCATTGGAATAGAATTTCACAATGTGTCTGTGTGCTTATGTGTGTGTAAATAATTTATGTATGTGTGTGTGTGTGTGTGTGTGTATACAGTATATATGTGTGTGTGCGTGTAAGTGCCGATACCTTGTTTTGTGTGTGTGTGTGATAGTGTGTGTACTGTATGTCTGCCTGAGTGTATGTGTGTGTATGTCTGCCTAAAGTGTATTAAGCGTAGTAAGCAGAGGGTTGCCGGTTCGAAACAGCTGAGCCATCAAAATACTCCCAATGAATGGGAATAATAAGAAATACAACAAGCTCATACAAATGGCAAAGTCCTACACAAGCTCTTCTCTACTGGAAATGGGCCCAGAGTCCTTATATTGGTTCCTTATAGCGCCTCCGTAGCACTATGGAGAAGACGTCGCTGTGCGAAGCACATGAAGAATTGTGCCAGCATTGCCAGTTCAAATCCGGCATGATGCCGTGGTCTCCACTGTCACCTGGTCACACGTTAATTTTGGGGCAGTGGTGGCCTACTGGTTAGCGCTTAGGACTTGTAACCGGAGGGTTGCCGGTTCGAACCCCGACCAGTAGGAACGGCTGAAGTGCCCTTGAGCAAGGCACCTAACCCCTCACTGCTCTCCGAGCGCCGCTGTTGATGCAGGCAGCTCACTGCGCCGGGATTAGTGTGTGCTTCACCTCACTGTGTGTTCACTGTGTGCTGAGTGTGTTTCACTAATTCACGGATTGGAATAAATGCAGAGACCAAATTTCCCTCACGGGATCAAAAGAGTATATATACTTATACTTATTACATACTTGACATTCCCGACCGGTAGCGTGACAATGTGAGGTCAAAATGACGTAGATCTCGCTGGCGCGCCAGGATTTTGGCCAGGTCGCGCACGGTCCCGCACCACTCTATTTTTTTCAGCTGAGCACGACAAAGTGGAAACCAGAAGATGGACTAGTTCAAGGGCAAGCGAGAGTTGCAGTTCGGAGGTCTGTTTTGTCTTTAATAGTTTGCTGGATAAGTTAACACAGTTACCAGCGAGAGTCGCACATAAAAGATTTATTTTCAACCAAAAATCAAAGATCTGCTACGACCTGAACAAAATCTCTTTCCACTAAGCTAAAATGTTTAAATTATTAAAATATCCCTGGGGATGAATAAAGTATCTATCTATCTATCATCTATCTGCATACACCTTGATGGTAATGATGTTAGTGTGAATAGCAGCAACCAAAGTTTGAAGTAGCCTATCAATACAGAGGCTAGCTTTTACTGCCAATGCTACTGACGCCAATGTTACTGACTGCTTCTTCTACTGTGTAAAGTAGGTATACAAGTATAAATGTTTCCGTGCGCTCCCGTGACGTCACATTGTCACGCTACAGGTCGGGAATGGCGACTATGTAGGGGGCTTATTGTGTGTGTGTGTATTTATGTGTGTGTGTGTGTATTCCCATGTCTCACCTGTGGTGATAAACATCGGGATCTCTGCTGAGTCGGTTCTGGAAGCCGATGTACAGATCATCCCACAACAGACCATTCTTCACCACGTTCCTCATCACTCCCACCCTGTTCTTCATCTTACACACCCAACACAACACACATACACACACACACACACACACACAGACACACACCACACACACACACACACCCAACACAACACACCACACACCCAACACAACACACACACACACCCAACACACCACACACACACACACACACACACACCCAACACAACACACACACACACACACACACAGACACACACACACACACCCAACACACCACACACACACACACACACACACACACACACACACACACCCCCAACACACCACACACACACACACAGACACATTGAAATGCTTTTTTTTTTATCCGAAAAGCAAGCAACCGTAAGGAAAACAAGATCCAAATACTATAAGGTGACAGGTCTACATGGCTTGCATACTTTTACAGGTCACAAAGCAAAAAAACAATAAACTAAACATCTCAAGATTTTGCAGGTCACAAAACAAAAACAAAACAGCTCAAGACTTTGCAGGTCACTTCCAAATACAAGACGTATTGTGTTTATCTCTGGTCACATGCTTGAGGACATACAATAGCCTAGACTAAAACAAGCCTTTGTTGTTTGTCTCTAATCTTTTGCAGTAGTCATTTACATTCCATTACATTCCATTCCATTTAGCTGACACTTTTTTAACCAAAGCGACTAACGACATGGGGAACAGTTTAAGTTTTAAATTAATTCTCTCAACAATTTTAGGACAATTGAGTGAGTGCTGTTTTTAAACAGTTTAGTGTCAGTTCAATACGGGTGGTAAGTGCTAGACAAGACTGTAAGTGGTGCTATGAGAGGAGATGTTCTCTAAAGAGCTGGGTCTTCAGGAGTTTTTTGAAAATGGAAAGGGATGTCCCTGCCCTTGTAGGAACTGGCAGTGTGTTCCACCAACGAGGAACAACAGATGAGAAAAGTTTGGATTGGCCTGAGCATACCGGAGGTAGAGCTAAACGTCGTTGGTCTGAGGAGCTCAACGGTCTGGAGGTAGCATATGTCTGTATGAGGGCATTCAAGTAGGTGGGAGCAGAGCCGGAGACTACTTTGTAGGCAAGCGTTAGAGCCTTGAATTTGATGCGACATTTAATGCCTTTTCATCTAGACCAGGGGTGTCCAAACTACGGCCGCGGTCCAGTTTTTAGTTTTTAAATATGGCCCACACAAGAAGCTTCAGCTCAACTCTGTTGCACTTCTCAGTTTCAACACTAGATGGAGCCAGCCATGGAAACAGTGCTTCTCAACCGTTACAGCTACTAAACAAAATTAAACAAAGAAAAACTTTTAAAGCGAGTCACCGGAAATGGCAGCACCCAAGAAATGTGAGTGTAGAAGATTTCAAACAAAGTGGGAAAATTAATATTTTTTAAAAGGAAAATCAACAGAAAGTGTGTCTGTCTGATTTGCATGAACAGAGTGACCCTCTGTGGCTGGCAGACCTGGCATTTTTACTCATCATCTGAAAACACTGAACAAGAACTTACAAGGCAAAGAACAGCTGGTGCCACCATGGGCGTAGATTTAGGGTGGGACGCTAAGGACTAGTCCTAATCAATATTTTAAGATGACAAAATTGTCCCCACCAATATTTTAGCGAACTTATTTGTGCAGCTGATCATTCCGACAGCCAGCACAACAGTACAAGAAACGTCGTCATATGATTTGTTGAAAAACAGAGGGGGAGGGGGAAGTGTTATCTGACATGCACGCTACAGGCCTACACTCACGGAGAGTGTCAAAGCAGGCTACTGTACTTGCACCGCGAGCGGGTGTGTCTATGGGTGTGTCAACGACAACGGTAAGTTAGGGCTGTCTGCCAATACATAGCCTATCCCAAAAAAGGAGTAAAACATTGTGATATTCCCTTTGCCCTTCAGCATGTACATGTTTGCCCCTTTTTGTGGTTTGTAGATCAGCTTTGCCACCCAAAAATACGAAGCTTTTTCATTGCAGTCTAGGCAAAATAGTTAGCCATACAAACTGGCAACTGGTGATCAGGCTTTCAAATGCGGATTTTACTGTGTAAAATAGCACTAGCTGTTAGGATATTACCCAGGATATTGTCACAGACATTTTCCTGTTCCTATTCACCCCTTGCAGACACGTGACTTAAGTCACGTGACGGCTCCATGCTGGACGGCAAAAAGATGGGAGACAGACGGCAAATTACATTATGTCATAAAGATTATGATGAACTGAACACCATTACTATAACATCTTTGTAGTTCAATGTATTGCTGTTTGGGGTCTGATAGTCAAAGAAGATGCCAGTGGTGTTGTTAGATGAAATGGGTCATGATTGCAAATGTAAAGTTATTAAAACTGGTGGTAACAGCAAGGGGAGATAACGTTACGTTAGGCTACTGTAATTAACATTATGGTAAATGAACACCCATAAGTATTTCTGGACTAAAATATTGCAAAGCGATTTGGTTACTTTATTTGTCTTGCTTTTATCAGTTGTAACATAGTCAAAACGTTAAGAATGTCATATCAGAACATGAAATAATAACTAGCTGCCACACTTAGAAGCTAGCTATTCTAGCTAACGTTTATCGTAGCTCATAGTGCTAGGGCTAATGTAACTCGTCAGTTTGTACGTTGCCCAGCGAATAAACTTCTTACATGTCTTAAGTTAAAGAATTGAAAGAAATAGGAAATTAAAAAAAAAACTTATTATCTATAACGTATTATCTGTTTACATTCAGATCTTGCCAAAGACTTTGCCTAAGTGCTATCTGCCTTCCTGTTCAGAGTCTATGGTTGCTATAGCAACCGCTGCTGTGCTTCATACACTGAGGAGATAAGCATGCAATTGTGGTTGAAATACTCCCGAAACACAAAGAAAACAAACCAAAATATATCTATGCAAGAACATGGGATGTTGTTGTATTCCAAACAATACTGTAAGCCAACAGTCGTGGAAGGGCATTACTACGGTTAAATCTCACTATAATCTCCTAGCTGTGCGATATGTCCCATTACAACCCATTGATTTGATTCGTGTTCTTGCCGTCCACTAGGCTATTTTGCTGTGGCGCGAACAAAACGTGACGTCACTTGCAAGGGGTGAATATTCTGTTTATGTAGGCTAATGTATTTGTGAATGTAGCCTGCACAATGCAAAGAAATAAAAGATAAACTGGTGCATTTCCATACTCATAGAAATTAACATTGCGAGACACTTATCTCTTCTATGATCTCATCCCAGAAAGATTTTCTTTGACTAGTTTTTTTTTTTTTTTACATTTATTTTATCTAATGACATAGCAAACATTGAATCCACATTATCCTTGCACTTGCGAAACTATTTTTCAGCATTCACGTTCCTCTTAAAGTGGCAGGCACTAAATTAGATTTACACACCAAATGTGATGATATAGACAAGTGTAGCCTAATAATTTAAATATCGATATGATGTAGCCTAATCAAATTACTAAATATGTTTAGCTATTAGTAATCATGCAGATCATAAAGTACTATGAATAATTATCAATATAAATGTATAGTTTATATGAATTCCAAAATATGAAAAAGAAACCTAGCCTACAACCATCACTTTCTGTTTGTGTGTGTGTAGGGTCAATCAAATTCTATGATTGCCACTGATGTAAATGATCTCACAAATCACACAAACCAAATCAAATTTTAAAAAATCGCAATAGTATCGAAATCGAGATTCTTCACTTGCGAGATTCTTCACTTGCTTCACTTCACTTGTATTGAAACAATAATGTTAGTTTCGTGACAACAGGAGTTGTGGATGTGTCCCCACCAAAGCTGAGACCAAACCTACGCCCTTGGGTGCCACACCTGTATGCGCACATGAAAGCCTTCTGTGTAAAGCTCCGTCTGTTTCAGACACAACTATGAAGCTTTAATGCTGCACACTTCCCTGCTCTGTCTGAAATCAAGTCTGCTTTTCCAAAGGCCGACATTTCTGCTAAAAAGGAGAAATATGTGTCTGTGATGGCATCTCTCGTGACAGAAAAATCTTGGAAAACGCTGGTTGAATTCTGTCATTGAAAAACAAATCAAGCTGTTTTCGACCCCCTTCCTGGTGGTTGCAGAAGAAGTGGAAGAGAGTCTGCTGTTAGAACTGATTGAAATGCAATGTGATGATTCACTGAAGAGTCAACATCAGCTTCTCTCCCTCCCTGACTTCTATCAGAGTTTGGATAGTGCCAAGTTTTCTCTGATGAGACGCCAACGCAAAAAGAATGATGAGCCTGTTCGGCTCAACATACATATGTGAACAAACATTTTCTCTGTTAAATCAGAACAAAAGCAGACTGAGAACCAGAATGACTGATAGCCATCTCTGTGAAGTCCTTTGTGTCTCAACCACCAAACTTTCTCCTGACATGTCAGCCAACCTTCAATCCAAAGGACAGCATCACTGCTCCCACTGAGTGCAATGTTCTCTGGTGAGTTAGAAATACACACTGTTACGACCCCCTGTGCCACGTGCAGGCCTGTCGTGCCAGTCCACGGGCAGGGTTGGGCTTGTAGTTCCACTGTCGTGCCAGTCCACGGGCAGGGTTGGGCTTGTAGTTCCACTGTCGTGCCAGTCCACGGGCAGGGTTGGGCTTGTAGTTCCAGTTATTAACCTGACTCTTTGCAAACACACACAACTGGCATTGTATTTAATTCATACCACCAGCCCAAGACACTTTACTTTAATAATAAACAGTTCTTTATTGAAAACCTAAACTGTTTGTTTTTGTTCCTTTTTATGTTGAGACCTGGAGTAACGAGCCAGGTCGTAACAACACAGTAGTCATGTGTCAGTATGTCACCTCTAGTGTGTTGCCCGGCCCTTTGTTTATTTTTCTGTATTTGGCCCTCACTAAAAAAAGTTTGGACACCTCTGATCAAGACCAATACAAAACTTTGTTGTTTGTCTCTAATCTTTTGCGGTAGTCATTTAACTTTGTCTTATCATATGAACTGCCATTGAATGGGATGACATTTCTGTCATAACACACACACACACACACACACTTATTTACAGTACAGTAGTTCTTGGGTGTTGACATTTCTGAGAAAAACCAACAGAAAATCTGATAGGCAGATTTTTTCCACAGATAACATGGTGATGTCATCCCAAGTCAGTAAATGTTTTCAACCAGGCAATAGAGTTCTCAACGGGCCTGAGAATTACAACCCGACCCGGCCCGGCCCGTGGCTTTTAAAGCCCGGACCCGATGTAACCTGACACATCAACATGAATTATCTGCCCGAACCCAGCCCGCGGCCCGACGTAAAACAGTAAATAAGATTCAACACATTAGCGTGACAATTTACTTAAAATGGTGATTTTCTCCTCTTTTGGTATATCGTGACAGAAGAACCATGCCAACTTTGGATGCGGTTATCTTAGCGATACTTTTTGCAACACCCTTGATATACATATCGTTGGAAAGCTTAGTTTATGGCCGTTCATGTGAGCACAATAACTTCATTTTGTACATTTTACCAAAGCGACTGGTTTTGCCTTGCAGGGTCACATATTTCATCAGCACCTTGCATTTTGAGCATTGCACATAACCTGTAGAATTTCCATCAGAATCCAGCACCACTCCAAACACTTTCCAGACCTCTGATTTTCCCACTCCTGTAGTAGCGATGGTGAATTCACCTGCGGCAAGTTTAGCCTACTTTTCACCAACTCCATCTTTTTCTCCAGGCTAAAGGCGTGCACACAACTCCATCTTCTTCTCCAGGCTAAAGGCTGCACGCAGCGGCAGGTCAGCCCCTGCCCCTATCCATGATGCACGTTGCACACAGCAGCAGACTTTCTTTACGGTGAACAGCTGCGATGATTAATAGGCTAAATGTTGTTGTTTTTTTCACTGAGCAGAAAAGATTAAGTCCGAGGTCCGACCCGACCCGAGACATTTGCTTATATTTTCGACCCGAACCTGGCCCGAACCTACGGGTCCCGTCGGGTTTGTCGGGTCGACCCGACCCGTTGAGAACTCTACCAGGCAATGTGTGGTGTGTGTATGTTTCCCACATAGGAGACACATCAACACTTATCGTGAATTTCGCCTCCACTACAGGGTATCAGGAATCTGAGTAGACAGGTGAGTGATGTATGAATTCACCCGTCCCTGAAAAGAGCGCCTCACACACTGCTTTGGCTATGTGTGTGTGTGTGTGTGTGTGTGTGTGTGTTAGGGCCGCTGCCTCTCATGCCTTTTTGGTGCAGATGAATCAGAGTCAGATTTGCAGATGCCAATAGTATACTATACTGTTACCTGTGGTAATTATTACCCAATAATCCCAATAGTATACTATACTGTTACCTGTGGTAATTAGTACCCAATAATCCCAATAGTATACTATACTATACTATACTATACTATACTATACTGTTACCTGTGGTAATTTGTACCCAATAATATAGTATACTTTACTGTTACCTGTGGTAATTAGCACCCAATAATCCCAATAGTATACTATACTTTACTGTTACCTGTGGTAATTAGTACCCAATAATCCCAATAGTATACTATACTTTACTGTTACATGTGGTAATTAGCACCCAATAATTCCACTCGTATACTATACTTTACTGTTACCTGTGGTAATTAGCACCCAATAATCCCACTAGTATACTATACTTTACTGTTACCTGTGGTAATTAGTACCCAATAATCCCAATAGTATACTATACTTTACTGTTACATGTGGTAATTAGCACCCAATAATTCCACTCATATACTATACTTTACTGTTACCTGTGGTAATTTGTACCCAATAATCCCACTAGTATACTATACTTTACCGTTCGTTACCTGTGGTAATTTGTACCCAATAATCCCACTAGTATACTATATTTTACTGAATAATTCCACTAGTATACTATACTTTACTGTTACCTGTCCAACTACTTACCCACAGACTGAACTTTTCCACAATCCCACAACCAAATTGGGGTTCACAGACTGGCTACATACCAAATGTGGATTATGCCGTTTACTATGCTTGTGCTGGTAAAACAGTAGGATACAAAATCTAGCCAATTTTAACGTTGTGTAAACTCTATTTGGAGGTGTGTAAATTGGTGGTTGACGTGACATGGTCTTTTTGAGGTCGTGAGTGTCAAACAAAGTAAATAATAATAGCTAAATCTGTAAAGAAATGTGGTTGTATTGTTCAGAAAATGTTGTTTTATAAGAATATACAGAGCATTCATGCCAATCATATTCCTGTTTTTCACAACTTTCAACCAAACCAGAAAAAGCTCATATGGCTTGACTGTCTGAAGCCCATATTGAGAATACAGATGTCCACTTGAAGATCTGCTCTTCTAAAAATCTAGGCAAACTATTTTGAATCAGCCATAATCAAAACGATTTTGTCCCAAAAATGGAGGAAATGTTTGGAGATCCTTGAGGATGGGGGTCTTTCTTCATTCAGGATGTATGAAAACATCTCAGAAGGATATTGAAAGCTTATCGGGTGAGTTATCTCATATATCTCTCATCTCTGGTCGCTGTTTATATACCTCCTCAAGCTACCGAGTCTGAAGCAGCCCAGCAACTTTCTGCTCACATCACGAACATTGAAAACTCTTATCCAAAAGCTAGGTGTTGGTTCTAGGGGACTTTAACCACATCTACTTGAAGAGGTCTCTGCCCAGGTTTACACAGCAGACTCAGGTGCCCACCAGGTATGATAAAGTATTGGATCAATGTTATTGTACCATTGCTGATGCCTTTCATGCAGTAGCCTAGGCTCTCCTAGGGCAGTCAGACCATAACACTGTCCTTCTAATCCCCGTCTGTCTTCAGAAACTAAAAACTGTTAAACCAACGACTAGGGTAGTAAAACAATGGTCTTCTCAAACAATTTGTGCACTCAAGGACTGTTTTGATAATACAGACTAGTTTGTTTTTAAAGAATTTGCTGAGGACTTCCGGTTGGTGTGCGGAATGGAGTAGTGGTGTTTTCCGGGCTCCCGCCACACATTTTAGATTTTGACCATTTATTCATGTAATTTAACTCAACTTTGCGAAAATAAGGCACCTCACTTTGCTTGAACAAGTTCTGCCGACCAGTATGTCATCTAAACCTGGCAAATCTTCGAAAAAGTCTGAACAGCAGACAACTTTAGCTAGCAGTTCCGACATTGATAATGCTACTCTAGCTAACATGCTAGCTGAGTTGCGGGCGGACCTGTTGACCAAACCTGACTCACTAGCCGTCAGATTTGAACATAAACTTGCTGTCATTGACTCCAAGTTAGACGGATTGCAGACGACGGTGACCAACCATGAACAACGCATCTCTGATCTGGAGTCTGGGTTGAACCAGCTCCAGTCCTTGGAGGCAACGATAACCACCATGACTGAAGATAACGCCAAGCTGAAAGCTAAGATCACCGATATAGAGGGAAGAAGTAGACGGTGCAATGTGCGTCTTATTGGAGTGCCTGAAGCAGTCGAGGGCACACGACCCACATCGTTCTTCTCTACTTTTCTGATGGATGTGCTGGGAGAAGACGTGCTTTCCTCCCCTCCAGAGCTTGACAGAGCTCACCGAGCACTCAAACCCAAACCAGCTGAGGGGCAAAAACCTAGAGCCGTGGTTTCCATAAATTCCAGACTAAGGACTTGGTCATACGGGCTGCCCGCAAGAAGCGAGGGGAACTAAAATATAGAGATAAGCCGATATACATTTACGATGACTACTGTCCTGAAGTAATGGAGCAACGTGCAGAGTACAAGGAGGTCATGCACCAGTTGTACATTCGCAATCTTAAGCCTTCACTGCTCTATCCAGCGCGGCTGTTTATCGTGGCAGATGATGGACATAGACGGCGTTTTTCATCGGTGCAAGAAGCCCAGCAGTTTTTGGTGAGCGTATGGCAGCAACATGGCACTGTTGTGCAAAGGGTGCATCAGATGCTGTGTTGCATGTGGGTTTTTCGAGGGTGGGTGATGGGGAGGGGGACATGCGTGGTCGCGTGTGTGTGTATGGGGGCGGGGGACATGCGTGGTCGCGTGTGTGTGTATGGGGGCGGGGGACATGCGTGGTCGCGTGTGTGTGTATGGGGGCGGGGGACATGCGTGGTCGCGTGTGTGTGTATGGGGGCGGGGGACATGCGTGGTCGCGTGTGTGTGTATGGGGGCGGGGGACATGCGTGGTCGCGTGTGTGTGTATGGGGGGAGGGGGACATGCGTGGTCGCGTGTGTGTGTATGGGGGCGGGGGACATGCGTGGTCGCGTGTGTGTGTATGGGGGGAGGGGGACATGCGTGGTCGCGTGTGTGTGTATGGGGGGAGGGGGACATGCGTGGTCGCGTGTGTGTGTATGGGGGCGGGGGACATGCGTGGTCGCGTGTGTGTGTATGGGGGCGGGGGACATGCGTGGTCGCGTGTGTGTGTATGGGGGCGGGGGACATGCGTGGTCGCGTGTGTGTGTATGGGGGCGGGGGACATGCGTGGTCGCGTGTGTGTGTATGGGGGCGGGGGACATGCGTGGTCGCGTGTGTGTGTGTGTATGGGGGCGGGGGACATGCGTAGTCGTGTGTGTGTGTATGGGGGCGGGGGACATGCGTGGTCGCGTGTGTGTGTGTGTATGGGGGCGGGGGACATGCGTGGTCGCGTGTGTGTGTGTGTATGGGGGCGGGGGACATGCGTGGTCGCGTGTGTGTGTATGGGGGCGGGGGACATGCGTGGTCGCGTGTGTGTGTGGGGGCGGGGGACATGCGTGGTCGCGTGTGTGTGTGTGGGGGCGGGGGACATGCGTGGTCGCGTGTGTGTATGGGGGCGGGGGACATGCGTGGTCGCGTGTGTGTGTATGGGGGCGGGGGACATGCGTGGTCGCGTGTGTGTGTATGGGGGCGGGGGACATGCGTGGTCGCGTGTGTGTGTGTGTATGGGGGCGGGGGGACATGCGTGGTCGCGTGTGTGTGTGTGTATGGGGGCGGGGGACATGCGTGGTCGCGTGTGTGTGTGTGTATGGGGGCGGGGGACATGCGTGGTCGCGTGTGTGTGTGTGGGGGCGGGGGACATGCGTGGTCGCGTGTGTGTGTGTGTATGGGGGAGGGGGACATGCGTGGTCGCGTGTGTGTGTGTGGGGGCGGGGGACGTGTGTGTGTGTGGGGGCGGGGGACGTGTGTGTATGGGGGCGGGGGACGTGTGTGTGTGGGGGCGGGGGACGTGTGTGTGTGGGGGCGGGGGACGTGTGTGTGTGGGGGCGGGGGACGTGTGTGTGTGGGGGCGGGGGACGTGTGTGTGGGGGCGGGGGACGTGTGTGTGTGTGGGGGCGGGGGACGTGTGTGTGTATGGGGGCGGGGGACGTGTGTGTGTATGGGGGCGGGGGACGTGTGTGTGTATGGGGGCGGGGGACATGCGTGGTCGCGTGTGTGTGTGTGGGGGGGCGGGCGTGTGTGTGTATGGGGGCGGGGGACGTGTGTGTATGGGGGCGGGGGACATGTGTGTATGGGGGCGGGGGACGTGTGTGTGTATGGGGGCGGGGGACGTGTGTGTGTGTGGGGGCGGGGGACATGCGTGGTCGTGTGTGTGTGTGGGGGCGGGGGACGTGTGTGTGTGGGGGCGGGGGACGTGTGTGTGTATGGGGGCGGGGGACGTGTGTGTGTATGGGGGCGGGGGACGTGTGTGTGTATGGGGGCGGGGGACATGCGTGGTCGCGTGTGTGTGTGTGGGGGGGGCGGGCGTGTGTGTGTATGGGGGCGGGGGACGTGTGTGTATGGGGGCGGGGGACATGTGTGTATGGGGGCGGGGGACGTGTGTGTGTATGGGGGCGGGGGACGTGTGTGTGTATGGGGGCGGGGGACGTGTGTGTGTGTGGGGGCGGGGGACATGCGTGGTCGTGTGTGTGTGTGGGGGCGGGGGACGTGTGTGTGTGGGGGCGGGGGACGTGTGTGTGTGGGGGCGGGGGTCGTGTGTGTGTGTGGGGGCGGGGGACGTGTGTGTGTGGGGGCGGGGGACGTGTGTGTGTGGGGGCGGGGGACGTGTGTGTGTGTGGGGGCGGGGGACATGCGTGTGTGTGTGTGTGTGTGTATGGGGGCGGGGGACGTGTGTGTGTGTGTGTGGGGGCGTGTGTGTGTATGGGGGCGGGGGACATGCGTGGTCGCGTGTGTGTGTGTGTGTGTATGGGGGCGGGGGACGTGGGGACGTGTGTGTGTATGGGGGCGGGGGACGTGTGTGTGTATGGGGGCGGGGGACGTGTGTGTGTATGGGGGCGGGGGACGTGTGTGTGTGTGGGGGCGGGGGACATGCGTGGTCGTGTGTGTGTGTGGGGGCGGGGGACGTGTGTGTGTGGGGGCGGGGGACGTGTGTGTGTGGGGGCGGGGGTCGTGTGTGTGTGTGGGGGCGGGGGACGTGTGTGTGTGGGGGCGGGGGTCGTGTGTGTGTGTGGGGGCGGGGGACGTGTGTGTGTGGGGGCGGGGGACGTGTGTGTGTGGGGGCGGGGGACGTGTGTGTGTGTGGGGGCGGGGGACATGCGTGTGTGTGTGTGTGTGTGTATGGGGGCGGGGGACGTGTGTGTGTGTGTGTGGGGGCGTGTGTGTGTGTGTGTGGGGGGTTTGTCTCCCTTTTGTGTTTTGTGTTTTTTTTTCTCCTTTCTTGTTTTCTTTCTTTGGGGTCAATACTCAGATATTGCATTCTGCAATCACAAGATGATTCTTTTCTTTGTGTATGGAAAATAAGAACATATCAGTGAACAATATTCGTTTCATATCTTGGAATGTTAAGGGGGCAAATAACAATACTAAAGTAAATAAGATTATGTCACATCTTCAGAATCTGAAGGGAGACATAGTGTTTCTGCAGGAGACACATTTACGCAGTGGGGAGATTCAGCGCATTAAAAGGGGCAGATTCAGTCAGTTATATCACTCAAAGTTTAGTGTGAGAGCCAGGGGTGCTGCTATTTTAATCCGTAATAATATTCCATTTGAACCAGAAAACACTATAGCTGACTCAAGTGGTCGGTTTGTTATTGTTTCAGGGAGGTTGTGCAATACCCAGGTTGTCCTGGCTAGTATCTACGCACCAAACTGGGATGACGAACAATTCATCTCCAGGCTTTTTACCTCTATTCCTAATGTTGAAACATACCACCTTATAATTGGGGGGGATTTCAATTTTGTACAACATGCTGATTTAGACAGATCCTCTGCTAGACCACACTCTCTTACCAACTCTGCTAAGCTCTTAGCTTCTATGGCAGGGGAGCTGGGCCTGACTGACCCATGGAAGAGTAAATTCCCAGATAAAAAAACATTTTCTTTCTTTTCACATGTTCACCACTCATACTCACGAATAGACTTTTTTCTCTTGGATAATAGGCTGCTTTCTAATGTAAACTCATGTGATTATCATAGTAGTTATTTCAGACCATGCTCCCACATCATTAGATATATGTTTTCCAAATATCAACCGCACTTTTAAACAATGGAGATTTAGTTCAAATTTACTATCAAATGACGCTTTTGTGGACTCCTTAAGATCAAATATTGAACTATTTTTTGAAATGAATGATTCACCAGAGGTGTCAAGACGAACTTTGTGGGAAACATTTAAGGCGTACCTAAGAGGTCATATTATTTCCTATACATCTCACCTTAGAAAAATGGCTAGGTCCAGACAATTAGAACTGTCACAAAAGCTCCAGGAAATTGATGATAGCTATGCTAACTGCCCAGACCCCTTACTTTATAAAAAACGCCTACAACTTCAAACAGAGTTTAATCTTTTAACTACACAGGAAGCGGAATCACAACTATTTCAATCTAGACAACGATTTTTTGAATCAGGGGACAAGGCTGGTAAGCTTCTGGCCCAACAGGCCAGAGCTGCAGCTGCGTCTAGGCTCATTCCGAGTATTAAGACTCCTTTAGGAGTCATCCATACTGACCCTAAACTCATAAATGAAACATTTACCACATTTTATTCTGATCTATATGCATCTGATCATCCTACTCAAAACAGTATGAATAAACCATTAAACACCATTGAGTTTCCCAGAATAGACCAGAAGCTGGTGGAAGATTTGGCTAAACCAATCTCAGCTGCTGAAATAATGAATGCAATCACTAATTTACAGAGTGGTAAATCACCTGGCCCAGATGGATTCACTGTTGAATTTTATAAAGGATTTGCCCCTCTCCTTTCCACAGTTCTGAGCGACATGTACAACGAAGCTTTGTCACTTGGCCAACTCTCACCAACTTTGACTAATGCCACAATTACTCTTCTCCTAAAAAAAGATAAAGATCCTGCACTCTGTAGTAGTTATAGACCCATATCATTGCTAAATGTAGATTACAAGATCCTTGCTAAGATCTTGGCTTTCCGTCTCCAGAATGTTCTGCCGGGACTCATCTCGGCGGACCAAACTGGCTTCATGTTGGGCAGGCAGTCATTCCACAACACCAGAAGACTTTTAAATTTACTTAATATGCCTGGCCCCAGCACCCCTGAAGTAGTGGTGTCGCTGGATGCCGAAAAGGCTTTTGATAGGGTGGAGTGGGACTTCCTTTTTGAAGTAATGGGAAGATTTGGCCTATGTCCAGGTTTTCTTTCATGGGTCAAGTTGCTGTACTCATCTCCAGTAGCATCTGTACAAACAAACAATATTGTCTCAGCCCCTTTTCAGCTCCACCGTGGCACAAGACAAGGGTGTCCACTTTCACCTTTATTGTTTGCCATGGCCATTGAGCCACTGGCCATTTGGTTACGATCAGAGGAGAGATTTGAGGGCATTTCCCGCCAGTGAGTAATACACAAACTGTCACTGTATGCGGATGATTTACTTCTTTACGTATCAAATCCAACTACCTCTCTTCCAATAGTTTTAAACATTTTGAAACAATTTGGTCAACTATCCGGTTATAAACTAAATTTAGGAAAGAGTGAATTATTTGCAATTAACAATTTACCGGGGCGATTGCCAGATAATATAGCACCTTTCAAATGGGTGGATGAGGGATTTAAATACTTGGGAGTTTTCATTTCTAGGTCTCTATCAGATACTTTTAACAACAATTTTGTTCCTTTGCTCAAGAGAGTTGAGGAAGATTTTGGCAGATGGTCTAGTTTACCATTGTCCTTGGCTGGCAGGGTGAACCTCATTAAAATGACTGTCCTGCCAAGGTTCCTCTACCTTTTTCAACATATCCCTGTACTTATTTCAAAAAAGTATTTTGCCAAATTAGACAAATCAATATCAACCTTCCTATGGGCCGGTAAACCTGTGCGTATGCGGAAAAAGATACTGCAGCTTCCAAAGCTTGCCCTCCCCAATTTTTTACATTATTATTGGGCTGCTAACATTCAAAAAATGTTATTCTGGACCGTTGAATCGACTATCTTGCAACCTGCCTGGGTCCAAATGGAATTTTCTTCAACTCCGATGTCATTGCGGTCATTTTTGTGTTCCCCGCTTCCTGTGTCTGTTGCTAATGTCAGCACTAGCCTAGTGGTCACTCAGTCGCTTAAAATTTGGTTGCAATTCAGAAAGCACTTTGGCCTACAAGGTTCCTCTACCTTAGCTCCAGTGTTCCACAATCACAATTTTAAACCATCCACTATGGATTCTGCCTTTCAACTTTGGTCTGATAGTGGCATATTATCTGTTAAGGATCTCTATGATAAGGGGACCTACATGTCTTTCACTGATCTGTCTGCTAAATTTAAGCTACCATCATCGCACCTTTTCCGTTTTTTTCAAGTTAGGCATTTTGTTCAGAAACATTATCCTGATTTCCCTAATCTCCCCCCACAGACATTACTGGACACTCTTCTTATGACAAACCCCAATCAGAAAGGGAATATTTCACATATTAGCGGTGCTATGGACTGCATCAATTCAATATTCCCCCAGCAGACGAGGGAGTCATGGGAACAGGATCTTGGGCTTAATATAAATGATGACCAGTGTGGCAATATCCTTGAGTTAGTCCATAACTCCTCCATTTGTGCCCGACATGGGCTGATTCAATGTAAATTCATACACAGGATGTATTACACCAATCATAGATTGTCTAAAATTTACCCCAATGTTGTTGACGCTTGCAACAGATGCCACCAGTCCCCTGCCGACCTCATGCACATGTTTTGGTCATGCCCAAGGCTGACAGTTTTTTGGGCTAAATTATTTAATACTCTTCAAATGGCCTATAATTTTGTGGCAGATCCACACCCCCTCTCTGCCCTTTTTGGTATTTCACCTAATAATACCCTCTCAGCTAAAGCACGACACTCCATGGCCTTCTGCACCCTACTGGCCAGGCGATTGATTCTTCTAAATTGGAAGCAAGCTCTGCCCCCATCCCATGATCGTTGGATCAAGGAAGTTTTATATAATCTGAAGTTGGAAAGGCTGAGGTTTTCTCTCAGGGGCTCCCTGAAGAGCTTTAATCGAATTTGGAACCCCTTACTATCCATCATAGAGTCTTTAGACATCGTTCCTGAGGAGTCAGATATCTGAGTTTTTCCTAACTTTTATTGCCATAACTTAACACCCCGCTTTTGTTTCTATTTATTTATTTATTTATTTATATATTATTATTTTAATTTATTTATTATTTAAAATACATATTTTTTATAGATATCTAATTGCTCCAGTTATTTAGTCATTTATTTATTGTTTTTTTTATTTATTTATTTATTTATTTTTTATTTAAATGTTTGTTATACCCAGAGACAGGTGGGGTTGTGGGATGGGCCCACAGAAATGGGAGAAGGGTGGGCGGGGTGGGGGTAAGGTAAACATTGGAATTATGAGCATTGTTTTTATGTCATTTTGCTGTCCCATTGTGGATGTTTTGTATTATTATTGATGCTCAATAAAAATATATATATAAAAAAAAAAAAAAGAATTTGCTGAGGTGGTTAATGACTATATAAACTGTGCACTGTACAGTAATAATAAGCCATGGTTTAACAGAGAGGTAAAACAAATATGGAAAAACAAACATAATGTCTATAAAAGTGGGGACACAGTTCTATACAAGGTGGCTAAATATGACTTTGAGAGATCTGTCATTAAGGCCAAAACTGACTAGACGCACGATCTGGAAAGCAAACTTGAAGGCAGACTAGCGACTACACAGCTGCCTGACCATGAAACCTGAAACCATGTCGGCGCCACCACAACCAATGAGCATCAATACCCTCAGCCCTCTTACTGCAATAGAGGAGCATAGGGTTGGGCTCCTGCTTAAGAGGAGCATGGGGTTAGGAGTGAGAGAAAGAGTGTGTGTGTGTGTGTGTGTGTAAGGACCAGGGCTTTGAACCAGAATTTTTTCCCAATTGGTTCGTTCCGAACAGAAACAGAATTTTAACTTTTTCTTTTTTCCACAGCAAAACGTCGCCATGTAAATACATTGAGCCAATCATGTGCTGTGTTGTGACACTGTACACTGAGCCAATAATGTGGTGTGTTGTGAAGACATTGTGCCAATCATGTTGCAATCGTGTTGTGATCGTGTTGTGATCTGTGATCTGCTGGAGCAAGATTGGTGTCGTGAAGCCTTTCGCATTTCTGACGAAATGGATGCCCGATGAGTGCCCAAAAAAAAGTTGCAATATGGCCGCCGAGTGGAGGGACTTGCCTAAAAGGACTTTGCTTCAATTGACCAAACCTGGTCAGGGCTCAATCAGTGCATTTAATTCTCTTATGTCATCAAACAATACAAAACCACAAAGCATTACAGAAGCATCCATCCAAAAGCCTATGCAACTCACTTAGCTAAATCTGTGCAAATAACTGAAATATGGTAGGCTACATAGCTGCCATTGTGAACATCAATTGGCCAAAACTGGTCAGGGCCCAATCAATGCATTTTTGTCTCTCTTATGTCATCAGACAATACAAAACCACAATGGTGTGTACATAGCTGCCATTGTGAATATTAAACGTATAAACAAATGCCCAAAACCTTGTCAGAGCCCAGAGGGAATGACATGAGTGAGTGAAGAGTGCGTGTGTGTGTGTGTGTGTGCCCGCATTCAAAGTTCGAGTCAAGTTCAAGTTATGGAAAAGTCCAACTTGTTACCCACAGACTGAAGTTTTCCTCAATTCCGCAAGGTGGTCAAGACACTGTTTTGGTTGGAATTGTCATGTGCGTCGGTTTCATATGAACTAGATGAACTTGTGAACTGTAGATTGGACAGGTATGTGTGGTTTCGGTATCGTCCCACTTACCTCTGCTAAAGAGGAGCATGGGGTTAGACTCCTGCTAAAGAGGAGCATGGGGTTAGACTCCTGCTTAAGAGGAGCATGGGGTTAGACTCTTGCTAAAGAGGAGCATGGGGTTAGACTCCTGCTAAAGAGGAGCAAGGGGTTAGAAGCATGGGGTTAGACTCCTGCTAAAGAGGAGCATGGGGTTAGACTCCTGCTAAAGAGGAGCATGGGGTTGGACTCCTGCTAAAGAGGAGCATGGGGTTAGACTCCTGCTAAAGAGGAGCATGGGGTTGGTTAAAAATGGGGGTGGGGGGGGGTGGGTGTCTATGTCTGTGTACCCGCATGAGTGAGTGAAGAGTGTGTGTGTGTGTGTGTAAGGACTGTTAAAACCTCTTCATATCTCTGTGTACCCACGAGTGAGTGTGTGTGTGTGTGTGTGTGTGTGTGTGTGTGTGTGTGTGTGTGTATGTGTGTGTATGTGTGTGCCCTAATTCAAAGTCAAGTTCAAGTTATGGAATGAAGTCCAACTTGTTACCCACAGACTGAAGTTCTCCTCAATACCGCAACCAAAGTTGGACAAGACACTGTTTTGGTTGGAATTGTTGTCATGTGCGTCGGTTTCAGATGAACCAGATGAACTTGTGAACTGCAGATTGCAGATTGGACAGGTATGTGTGGTTTTGGTATTGTCCCACTTACCTCCAGGTAAGAGTGCTCCCTGTTTGGGCGCTTGGAGGGGAAGGACAAATCCAGAAAGTCCACCAAGTAGTCATAGCCCCCAGGAGCAGGGTTAAAATCATCATCCGTTTCAATCACCTGCCATTCCAGATACAAACAGATTACAGGCTACTGCAAACGATAGCCAACAGGTATAGTATCTGTGGAGTATGTACGTTTAGTAAATCTTCCTCCCGACACCCTAAGAGATGCTCTAGCGACAGACGTTAACACTCGGGAGTGGGGTTCTGTGTTTTTAGGGTGATTGTGTTCGGAGGAATAATTAAATAGGGCTTAAAATAAGGACAATTTTCATGCCTGAAGCTACCAAACATTTTTGAATCCGGTATGTGCATTATTCATTTTCAAGTCTTAAACAGCCTGGCACGTGCCTGAAATCAGACACAGTGCCTGAGAACTTTAAGCCCTGTTACAGTATTGTGTTGGGAGGAGTACTGTGTCTACAATGACTGTTACAAGGGGCTCTGTATTTAGGATAGCTGTGAACTTTGTAAAACGATCTTACCCGAATGACAAGGTTGTAGTCTTTAAAGCCTGCCCAGTTGTAGTAAAATGGGATCCAGCTTCTGTGTTTAAAAATGTCATCACCAATGGCATTGTTGTGCTCTCCCGCATACAAGTCAAAGTCCCAGCTGTCTTTAAACACCTTTGTTCCAGCTGGCGGCTCTGTTATGGCACTCCTATATGTATAACCACATTATAAAACATTCACAAGTATATGTTACTACATCGATATACATATTTTTAAGCTTCTGCATTGATCTATAAATGTGAGTTTGTGCATGTGTGTGTGTGGTGTATGTTTGAAGGTATCTGTATGCATGCATGTGTAGGTGTGCGTGTGGTGCATGTGTGTAGGTGTGTGTATGCATGCATGTGTGTGTGTGCTGCGTGTGTGTGTGGTGCATGTGTGTAGGTGTGTGTGTGTGGTGCATGTGTGTAGGTGTGTGTGTGTGTGTGTGTGATGCATGTGTGTAAGTGTGTGTGTGGTGTAGGTGTGTGTGTGGCCCATGCGTGTAGGTGTGTGTGTGGTGCATGTGTGTAAGTGTGTGTGGTGCGTGTGTGTGTGTGTGTGTGGTGCATGTGTGTAGGTGTCTGTATGCATGCATGTGAGTGTATGTAGGTGTGTGTGTGGTGTAGGTGTGTGTGTGTGGTGCATGTGTGTGTGTGTGTGTGTGGTGCATGCATGTAGGTGTGTGTGTGGTGCATGCATGCGTGTGACTGAGCAGAGAGAGAGAAAGCTTCAAAGGAATGCAGATGATTTGCATCCCGGCAACACCAAAGAACTTTTCCTCTGTCGCACGCACGCTATTTATTTATCCAGCAAGGCTTTGCAAATAACAATGTCCACAGACAAGGTAGAATATGTTGTATGATTTATGAAAGTACGATGTATTGCGACATCAAACGCAAGTCAAATTTGTAGTTTATTATGTCTCATTTCATCGAACTACAGATCCGCTACCCGATCCGGCAAACTTACATAGTGCGGTTATAGCCGATAGAGGGCTGCGAAGCGATTGCAGAAGTGCCGTTCACCCTGTTAAAAGTTGATGAACCACTGAAACGATTTTGGAAACATTATTTTAAGGTACAAAAAACTCTTTGGTGTTGCTTTAAATACGCTTGCACACATCGTGTTAACACACACGGCATACAGTAACAGAGAAAAGTGTGTATGTATGTATGTAGAACATAAGCTTCAATGGAATGCAGAAGATGTGCATCATGTCTGTTACAGTAGATTCCACGGAAGGACTGTACATGACAGGTGTGATTCTTCCCCTTTTTTCATAACGGCACACCCATACACACACACACACACACACACACACACACACACACATACCCAGTGGAGGGATGCTTCAGTGCTATACCCAGATCCAGCATAGCCCCAGGTGTGGGAGTCCAGGTGAGGATGTCGGGACTGTTCTTCCTGACCTGAGCGTTGAGATCCTCTGGGCTGTTTTTGATGTTGGTCTCCTTAATATATCTGCAGCAGACACGGGGAACAGGAAGTGGTCAGAGACACAGTAGGGGTTAGATTTTTCAGCAGAAATTCCGTCATAGACATCATATCGGAAGTGTGATTCTGGATGTGCTCATTTTGTCCAGTCTATAAACAGCTGGAAAAACTAGTCTCATTCAGGATAAACTTGTTTATTATTATTATTATTTATTCATAATTCATAAAATAATAAATAAATAAACGTATACCAACAATGTTTTATTAAAACTACATCATAGTAATTTATTTTGTCAGTCATTATGTTCATTTTAATGAATAGGAAGGGAATTTAAACGGTATTCAATTCAAATGTAATGGTGTTTACTATCGTGTCTAAGGGAGTTGGTGTCCAGTTATTGTGTCCTTGTGTGGCCTTGTATATGGGTAGTTTCACCATCAGGTAGATGGTGAAGTTTCATGAGGTTTGCTTTGTTTCATGAGGCCTAAACGTTTTTGTTTGTTTGTTTTATCTACATTCATTGAAGGTTAAAATGTATGTTGCTTTATTGCAGTTACTGCAGTGCCCATTATTAGACATTCTCTGGTTTTAGCGAGGTAGAACTCCGGTTCTAAAATGGATATCCGAAAATGGATTACAAAGGGATTTCAAAAGGATCATGTTTTCACGTGCAAAATGCAACATAAAGTTAGCTGTCTAATATTGTTCACGTTTACGACACTGGATAAAAATATGCTTCTAGCTGCACTAATGTAGGCTAGGCTACTCAACGTTTTTTTCTAACAGAATTTGAATGTTCAAAGTTTCACGTAGCCCACCTGTGACATCCAAAGACATTTCTGCTCACCGACTCACATCACTATTCCAGCTGACATTTTGGACGCACACATCTGTGCTCAGAGAATGATGTGAATGTCATAATAACATAGCCTAAAATTAAAAGCGACAGTTCTACAACATGCGCCTTAGGAGACACATTTCCCCTTAGGGATCTACAATGATATCAGTGCCTCTACGGAAATAAATTGATGGATATCTGTCGTAGCGACTGATAACTTTAATCCCTGAAATTGATATAGGCCACAGTATATATTTTTTGTACGCTAAAGTTGACTAAAAAGAGGAATAAAAATCATCTTTTGAAAATTCATCTTAATGCCGTAATTAAAAACATGACGAAAAATCCAACCTTTAAGGACACCAATTTTTTCAAATTTTCTTCCATACACACCCCTTTGTTAAATTCCCATAGAGGCAGGCAGATTTTTATTTTTAAAGACCACTTATTTCATGGATCCAGGATACTATGCATCCTGTTAAAGTTCCCTTGGCCTTTGGAATAAAAATAGCCCCACATCATCACATACCCTTCACCATACCTAGAGATTGGCATGGTTTTATGGAAAGTACCCCATGCCAATCAGTAGGTATGGTGAAGGGTATGTGATGATGTGGGGCTATTTTTATTTTTATTCCTCTTTTTAGTCAACTTTAGCCTGGGTTCATAAACCAACACAATGTACCAACAGCCTACCAACACAATTTACACATACAATTTCAATATCATAACTAGATTTACCGCAGAACGGTACAAAATATGCCCCCCACACACACACACATACACATTTTCTGCAAAAATAAATCACACTTGTCAATTGGTCTTTATCTCCCACTCCATCCCCTACTCTTGTGTAAATGAGTGTGTGCATAGTGTGTGTTTGTTTTTGTGTATATGTGTGCTTCTCTCTGTGTGTGTGTGTGTGTGTGTGTGTGTGTGTGTGTAGCTAACCTACTTGTCAGAGGGATGCGCCTCTGTGAAGTAGCCAGCAAATGGGCAGTAGATCTTGGGCTGCAGCGACTTCACCAGCTGGGCCTTATATTGGAGCAGCTTCCTCCTATCCGTCCGGATGAAGTTTGCCTTCCAGCTCTCTATGGTCATACAGTTACAGGGTTTACACAATAATTATTATTATTATTATTATTTCTTATTATTATTATTATTTTTTACAAAGCTATAAGCAATGATACAAAGCTATAAGACCGTACAGGTTTTTGGTGTGTTGTCCACTGTAATAGTTTGTTGTTATTATAGTGTTGTAACTGATGTGTATGTGCGGCCTTACCAGTGTACTTCCCTCCATAGAAGGTCATGGGAAACCCAGAGGCTCCTCCAGCAAAGTCGCTCATCATCAGGTCCACCCCATGCGGCAGGTGACCCCCATTGGGCCGTGTGCAGTCCACCGTGTTCAAGATCATGTGACCTGTAGGGGTGAAGCCAAAGAGGTCAAGTTCATGTGATATTTAGGGGTGGTGCCACAGAGCTCAAGGTCATGTGACCTGTAGGGGTGGAGCCAAAGCAGTCAAGTTCATGTGACCTTGAAGGTCACATGAAGATAGAGTAAATGTTAAGTTAATAAGAACAGAAAATACCTTACACAATATTTATATTTTTTACACAATTACCTTTATATTCAATTATTGTATACATACTTTCATATTCAACTATTATACAAATACCTTTATATTCAACAATTATACAAGTGTCCATTTCAGGATGAACACCATCCATCAGAATCATGAATCTGAGGTGTTTGTCTACCTGAGAAAAACACAAACAAAACCCACACATTGTTTTAGTGTCTGAGAGTATATTTGTGTAGCGGGTACAATGGGGGAAATGGGGAATGCAGCTTGATGCCCTGCTTTCAGGTGCTAATTGATTAGACCAGGTGGTACAGCGCTTAAATAAGCCAGCTGACTAGAGGACATGAGAGCGGTCTGTTTGAAACGGTGAATCAGGAAGTTGGTGTGTCGGTGGTGCATAGCGGAGATTGTAAGTTTCTTTTAGACTGTTCAGCTCTTACTTATGCTTAACTCTTGTATTCATGTGTTAGTGCTTGACTTGGCCAACTGTTTGTTTTGAAGCTCAGCCTGGGGCGCGTTACGCTACGTTCGCTACGATAAAGAGTACACAGTGACTAGTACATCCACACTGGTTTTAAGAATGTAAGTTACTAGTTCCCTTTTCCCTGGTTGATACGAAGTTTAGTACTTATAAGTCTGATTCTTTCCTGTTTGTCATTGTCCAGACAGAAGCTACGCTGACATCGGAGAGTGTACAGGCTACAGCTTGTTTACTATCCATACTGGTTCAATCACGTTAAAACTAAAGCGAGTGCATACAGCTCGTATTTCATCTACACCGGTTTTAAGAATGTGAGGTTACTAGCTCCCTTTTCCCTGGTTGATACGAAGCCTAGTACTTATAGGTCTGACTCTTTCCTGTTTGTCATTGTCCAGACAGAAGCTACGCCTACATAGGAGAGTGTACAACTTGTTTACTATACATACTGGTTCAATCACGTCAAAACTAAAGCGAGTGCATACAGCTCGTTTCTCATCCACACTGGTTTTAAGAATGTAAGTTGATGTTGGTCTGTTGGTCACATTTGTTAATATGAAGTTAAAAATAAAAGACAGTTTAGAAAAAGCAAAGCTGTTATGTAATAGGAACACTTAAGAGAGTAACCGTGTCTTGTCTTTGGGCTATTATTTGGAAATGAGATGTGCATATGAGGATGTAAGGATGTCAGGATGTTTGCTATTTGATTAGCTAAAATAAATACTGAAAACCAAACAACTCGAGGAAACCCGTCTTGGATCGCAGGAGTGTCATGCAATGTTGATTTCTAGTGAGCAGTTGACAGTAACTGATGGCTAGAAGGAGCTATGTAAAACATGGAAGTGAGCTAACTGATGGCTAGAAGTAGGCTATGTAAAAAAACGCGTATCATATGGCAGACTCCTTTGCGATACAAGAGCGGTTCTCTTCAAGTTGTTTGGTTAGGCTGAAAGGAAAAGGGCTAAAAGGCAGTTCTCTACTGACGTTGTCCTGAACTTCCTTGATGGCAATTTGAGCGACATACAGGGCCTTGTAGAGACAGATGATGAAGTGGAAGATAGGAATTGGACTAATGCACAGCATGATGATGAAGATGAAAGTTGTAGTAGTAGCAATGAGGAAGATGAAGGTATTGACCAGAAATAGACCTGAAACTGGAGAAGGGGTTCCAACACTTAGACACGCAACAGAGGCAAGGGAGAGGCAAAGGAAAAAGTAAAGAGAAGGAGAGACACACACAGCTGAAAGTGTTGACAAGACGAGCTCAGAAGAAGAGAGTGCAACAGCAACACATGCCACAAGAACAAAAATCTGCAAAGAAAAAGACAAAGGAGTACAGATGGAGAAAAGCCGACTTTGAAGGTCCAGACGTTCAATTTGATGACTGTGTAGATGAAGCAATTGAAGAAAGGTCTGAGTTTACGCCATATATGTACTTCAAGCAATTTGTGACAAATTAAATGTTCGTTAGTTGCAGACCAAACAAACCTGTACAGTGTGCAGAAAGAAGAAATATCAGTCAACACAACTGTCAAAGAAATTGACTTCTTGGTATGTACATGGGTTTGATACAGATGTCCAATGTTAGAGCCTATTGGGAATTACAATACAAGGTACCCTAAAGTTGCAGATGTAATGTCATGGGACCGATTACAGAAATTGCTGACGCTGCTCCACTTCGAAGACAATCTCTGTGTGACTGAAGATGTAATGAAGGATACAATGTGTTAACTCAGACCATGGCTTGAAAAGCTACAACAGCAATACCTTCAAATACATCCTAAAGAACATCATACAACTATTCATGAAACACTTGCATTTAGTATATTTTGCACACACCCACACACACACACACATAGGCTAAACACACACACAGCTATTCATTAAATACTTGCATTTTGCCAGACACCAAAAGGAACCACATTGATGTTGGTAAGGCTCAGCCCACTGTTCTTCAGATACCTGCAATGGGGTCAGGTTACTGTTAATGCATTGTTCCCTTTAAATTTATGGTGTTGGCAGATGCTTTTAGTCTTACACAACTTACATTATAAGAACACTACATTAATTAAAACTAATAGTTTCAAATAAAGCTGAAAATATCAACAATGTTTTTATATACACTGCAAAAAATGAAATCTAACCAAGTGTTGATAATCTTATATTAAGATCAAAAAATCTATTTGGTATTGCTTTTAGTATGAAAAGACTTACCTAGCGCTCTCTCGAAAGATCATTTTGACTTAATTTAAGAAGACTTTGACTTATTTTAAGGAGTCTTATCAAGACAAATTTGCTCAACGCACTGGCAGACAAATTTGCTTGTTTTTAGGACAAATTTGCTTAACGCACTGGCAGACAAATTTGCTTGTTTTCAGGATGAGATGTCTTAATTTAAGAAACGTTTGACTTATTTTAAGTCAAATGATTTCGTGAGAAAGTGCTAGGTAAGTGTCTTTATACTAAAAACAATACCAACTAGTTTTTTTTATCTTGATATAAGATTAATAACACTTGGTTAGATTTTGTTAGATAAGCAGTTTTTGCAGTGTATATATTTGATATTTCATATATTGCTTATATGGATCTTATAAGCTGGATTAGTGTCAATATATATCAGTACCGATAAATATTTATATTCTAATCTATTCTAATACATCAATATAGGATTATACTGTATATATTAATATTTGAATATGTGGTTGAGATATTCAAGTCCCTTACCAGAACACCGGTCGAGAAGTGTCTCCCACATATATGGGCAGGTCAGGTCGCTTTTCAGATAGGGTCTTTAGTGTCGGGTAACTAAAAAGTAGATAGTTTGTAAAGTGCTTTTAAATTTACATTTATTTAGCAGATGCTTTTTTTTTTTTATCCAATTATGTCAATTATATTACATTGCTTAAGGGCACAATGGTTGAAGCCAGGAATTGAACCAACAACTTTGCAGGCTATTGCATGCTAGCCCAGCTCCTTAGCCACTACACTACTACTGAACGCTAGCCCAGCTCCTTAACCACTACACTACTACTGCACACTAGCCCAGCTCCTTAACCACTACACTACTACTGCATGCTAGTCCAGCTCCTTAACCACTACACTACTACTGCATGCTAGCCCAGCTCCTTAACCACTACATTACTACTGCATGCTAGCCCAGCTCCTTAACCACTACACTACTACTGCATTAGCCCAGCTCCTTAGCCACTACACTACTACTGCATGTAGGGCTGGGCGATATGGACCAAAAGTCATATCCCGATATATTTAGGTTGAATATCGATATAAGATATATATATATCCTGATATTTTGTCCGCAAAGTTAGAGCTGTAAAATGAAATGTTCAGTCAAATATGAGTAGTTTTATTGAAAACTCACTACTCAAATAACAATAAAATGTAAACATAAAACTGGAGTGCCTTTTTTAAAAATCAAAGCTCCGTAAGGTGCACATTTAAATAAAAAAATATCTTAAATAAAAATAGCCTATAAAATAAAATAGGCCAATCTTTTTCTGAAATAAATATATTTATTTGAGAAAAGTAGCGTGCAGTTTCACAGCAGTGCAGAGAGGGGAGCAGTGCAGAGATCTCCGGTCAGCGGCTTGTGTGGAGCAAGGATCACGGCACAAATTTGAACTATATCGATATATGCGATATGGTCTAATTCCATATCGCATTTTAAAATATATCGATATATCTTTTATATCGATATATCGCCCAGCCCTAACTGCATGCTATCCCACCTCCTTAACCACTACACTACTACTGCATGCTAGCCCAGCTCCTTAACCACTACACTACTACTGCATGCTAGTCCAGCTCCTTAACCACTACACTACTACTGCATGCTAGCCCAGCTCCTTAACCACTACACTACTACTGCATGCTAGTCCAGCTCCTTAACCACTACACTACTACTGCATTAGCCCAGCTCCTTAACCACTATGCTACTACTGCATGCTAGCCCAGCTCTTTAGCCACTACACCAGTGGTCACCAACCTTTTTGAGCCCAAGATCCCTGACCTCGGCCCTGAACAAAAGCAAGATCTACAGTACCTTGAAGCGTCGAGAATCAAAGCCAAAATACTTCCAATTTAGGGCCTTTTATTTAGGCAAATGTATCAGGTCAAAAATATCACATCCTCTACCCCCTTATACAGGTGTCAATAAGATAACAGTTAACTAGAAATACAATTCCGAGGAATTACACGAGGGGATGCAATCTGCTGGTTAGGGTGTTGGTGGGGCTGTTGAGCTTGCTGCTAGCTGGTTGGTAGGGTAATTGTGATACCTGCAAAGGTGCTTTTGGAGTAACCAAATTTGAATCTTGTGTGACATGGCATTCTTGAGATCACACTCAAGGTGTTTTTGACCTTGACATTTGACCTTCAACCTCCAACATCAACTCACTTCATCTTTGAGTCCATGAAAACACTCGTACCAAATTTGAAGCATGTACATCAAGCCGTTTTGGAGATATAATGCTGAATGCATGCGATATGGCTGGGACTTTTATTTTGACACACAGGAAACACTTTAACAGGATGTGTAGTTCAGGTAGAGCTAGATTGTATGCTTAGAAGCTGAGATGGTTGGATTCCTCACAGGTGACACCTGTGCCAGTGTTCTGATTAGCCTGGGAACTGCTCTGAGAACTACTTAACGTTAAGCGCAGCTGGCTCTTATGACATCACAGCCCCCATTCAAGTCTATGGGGGGAAAATACACGTTTACAAATATCTCAAAGTATAAACTTCTCAAAAACGGATAGGACGGTAAAGCCTTGAAAGATCTACGGAACAGTGTTTCAACCAAATTTGTACGTTAAGCGGTTTGGGCTAAATGGCGCGCACAAAAAGGTAATAATAATAATAATAATAATAATAATAATAATAATAATAATAATAATAAGAAGAAGAAGTCTCCGGATTTCAATAGAGGGGATGCATCCCCTCTAATAATAACTAGAATGTAATGCCAGAGAAATTATAACAGTGGATGGAAAGCTGCTGGCTTAATGTTGGTGGGGAGATTCCTGATAAAAAAAAAAAAAAAACATTAAATCACTTCATCTTAGTTCCTACAAACCCTCGTACCAAAAAACCTTGTGTGTCAAGGTGTTCTTGAGATATAACACTCAAGGTGTTTTTGACCTTGACATTTGACCTTTGACCTCCGACATCAATTCTCCTCATCTTTGAGTCTAAACAAACACTCATACCAAATTTCAGGCGTGTATGTCAAGGCATTCTTGAGATATCGCACTCAGAGTATTCATGGACTTGACCTTTGACCTCCAACATCAACTCAGTTCATCTTTGAGTCCATACAAACACTTGTACCAAATTTAAAGCATATGCATCAAGCCGTTCTGGAGATATAATGCGCAAAGCATGACATATGGCTGTGACTTTTATTTTTAAAACACGGGATGTGTAGTTTTAGGGAGCACCAGATTGTATGCATTAGAAGCTGAGACAGTTGAATTCACAGGTGACACCTGTGCCAGTGTTCTGATTAGCCCGGGAACTACTCTGGGAGCTTAAAGGCACAATGTGTCTTTTTTTGTGAACTTTTGAAGTGTAATGCATTCAAAAATCAACTATACATATCAATAGAATGTGAAGAAATAACACTACTGACATTTTCTAATCGAAGAATATGCATAGCATTGCAGAGATCTCCTCTAGAATTAGCGTGCTAACCGACTTGCCCCGGGTCGTCCAGTCTTGCAATACCAGTTTATGTCTGAGGTGGCGACAGGGAGTAACATACCGGCCAAACCGTCTTCAGTGCAGCCCAGAGCAGTCGAGAAAGAGACGACGCAATTACGCACGCTCTGCTCCCACCCCCTCCTGCTCCTCCCCTCCCCCACGGAGTTAAAGTTCTACAGTGAAGTGTACTGCGAGAATGGCCGAAAGTTCTAGGAAGAGACCTCCATCGCCTCCAGCTAAAAAAAACTCGATCTGAGGCGAAAAGAATATCAGATGGGAAGCAAGCAAATACACGTTAATCTAGGGAGTGCTTTCCACCGATGGAGACTGCTTGGATAGCAAGGAGATGCAGTTCTATTCTGAACTTGCGACATTTCTTCTTGACTGGTAAGTAAACATCTGTTAAACATAATTCATAATTTTGATTAAGCAAAGCCATTAGGTAATTTTTGTCAGCTGTAGATCGCGGTAAATTGACTTCGTTCGACCGCCATTGCTAACGTTACCAACCTAGCGATAGCGTCCTTGCTGCATATGCTAAGCAGTTTGCCAAATACTATTATTTGTACGTGACCAAGTTTTGTGTCCTACACAATACATAGTGTAATGTTCCAATATGCAATAAATACATTTTGATATTGGTGAATGTTCACTGGCTTGTGGTCTCGCTAACGAATGATGTTGGCAGCATAAGATACTAAAATTACAACTAATACTAGCTCTACGATTAGGATAACTTTCAGCTATGTTAGAATACTATCCTCTATCTCCGGTAACGTTATAAGTTGCTTAGATTGTGTCGGGCCTGTTGCAAAATAGCATCACCATTTTCCTTTGAAGCTCTTCAAACATGTCACAATATACCCATGTGTGTTTGTATCTGTTTTCACAGGATCAGAATTCCAGTCCAGTCCTCCCCTAGGAAGGTGTAACGATTACATTGCTGTTGCCCAACAGGTAGGAAAATGTAATATCATCTAATTTCAGTAATGTGGCAAAATGCTTAGCTAATGCCCAGGTAGTAATTTGTTTCCTGCTGCAGAGGTTCCTAAAAAGTTGGTCAAGCAAACCCTGCTCCCCAGACAGATGCCAGTGTTGCTGTTTCATAAGCTGTTTGTAATATTTAGAGGAATCTAGTTATCTTTGTAAGTAGGCTTTAAAAAACAGTAGAAACAGTGACTAGTGACACAGTAGCTTTATGTTTAAGAACTAATTCCAGCAGTTTTCACAATCACAATGGGGTCCCAACCCCCAGATTAAGAGGTCCTGTCCTGCTCTGATTTGTTCATGTTCTTTCATTCAGATTGGTGTGTCAACAGGTTGAATTTCCTGCTGCAGATCACCTCTTCTTTTCCTGTGGCTCATCAACATGAAGCCTGACTCGTTAGCCCAACTTCTTGCTGTTGAAGACTACTAAGGACTATCCATGTGCCCAGCTGCTTCCCTCCTGCCTCATATAGTCCAAAAGTTACATTTCTATTCATGTTGTTGCACTTGGTAGATGTAAAGTTTATTCCTGTCTTGTAGTTTTATAATAAATACCAGGAATCAGGATTGGTGAAACATTGGTTGTGCCTGAAAGTGTTCTTTGATCAAGATTGGTATACTAACATCATGCTTTTCGCTCCTGTTCCTGACTTCTTAGAATCTATTTGTTGTTAAAGAGTTGTTTAAACTAATATGTAATTTCAAGTGGTAGCTTTGGCTCTTGACATTTGTGCCCATAGTTTTAAATATGAACTCATAGTCTAAAGGTGCAAAGGAAAAGATGAACATACCATTTTAGTCATAATGCAGGTATTCTTTGTTACATGAAATGTAGCCACTGTGCTCTTAGAAAGTTTTATTGTTAGTTGTAGAGGATGATTGTGTAAGGAATAACGTTCTGTAAGGCGGTCATTATCGTGGCATATCTCCCGACAGTGATGCAGCGCTGGCTGTGGCCTGCCGAGTTTCACTTTCCTTGACATTCTCTGGTTATACTTAGCAACGGTCCGGTATTAAAAATGATCAGACCATAGGACGTTGGGAAGTCCCATCGGAGTGAATGGAGCATTCTACAGCATTATAATGAGCCGTGTAATAAATGGTAATAATAATGACCTCTAATAGTAAACAGAACGATTGGCTGTAACCACTGACTACATGGAGGATTTTAGTTACTGGCTACGTAGCAAGAACACCGGTGTTGCTGCCAGACTCAAACGGTGACTGTTCTCCAAACGCCTCTGCTGGTCAGCGCGCTCTCTGGCTGCTCTGACAGCTCGAGCCGTCCCTGTACTGTTCTCTCCAGGTCTGGGACTGACCCTAAACACCCAGGCCTTTTCTGCTTTGCCTGGCCCTTACATTTGCCCACTCTTGTCTGACTCGATGCAGGGGGATGTAATCTTCGTCGTCAGTCTCCACCCGAAAAAAATAGCTTATTACTATTTTCAGTTTTATCCATCCATACAATCACTACTACACGCAGGCTAGGCCTAGCCTTTGCTAAGACTCGCTTGCCAAATGCCGCTAGCAAATTTGTATTTATTTCTCAAATGTCTCATTACCAACAATACCAGTGTGAAAAGCAAAACGTTAATAAAAACTGTTATATGTAGTGATCGGGTGAAGGGTGAGCCGCTTGAAGACATTTTCCGGATTTAGGAGTTTTTTTTTTTTTTTTTTTTTTTTTTTTTTTTTTTTTTTTTTCTAGGCGGCGACCATAGACACAGAGACATTCTCTGATAGACACATAGGGATAGACAGTAGCGAAAACGGGGGAGGGAGGAGGAGAGGAGGGCATGGGCAATGTGCGTTTCGTCGTTTCTACCACTAGCAAATCATTGTTTTCCTACATGCTGCCCCCAACTGGATTGGCGTGTGGAGTGTGAATTAAATAAAACGAAATCCTGACTGATTGTGCCTTTAACAAGCCTTTAGGCCATTATGACATCACAACCATTGAAGTCTATGGTCTATGAAAGCAGTTCCTGAAGGAAATACAGTGCATGAAAATGCAAAAACATATGATGTAAAATATCATACAGAGTAAAAACAAATAATGCAGATATAGTTGCAATAGTGTTGCTAGGGTACATATGTTGGTTGTTATGCCAAATTAAGTGGTTGCTATGTTGGCTGCTTAGGTAATCCTGTTGGTTGCTATGGTGGTTGCTAGGTTGAAGTTGTGGTGGTTGCTAGGCTGTTGCTAGGGTATTTTGACATGGTTGCTAGGGTACTTGAGGTGGTTCCTAGGCTGTTGCTAGGGTAGTAATGGTGGTTGCTATGCTGGTTGCTAGGTTAAACTCATTTGTTGCTATATTGGTTGCTAGGTTGTAACTGTGGAAGTGGTTGCTAAAGGTCATAGAGGCCAATGTTAAGTCTATGGGGAAATTTTAATAGTTTTTAATTAATAGTTTAAAAAGTATAAAAGTTACAAAGCTGAAAAATGCAAAGCTCACATGCCCTAAGTAAGACCTACGTAACATAGTTTGAATGAAGTTTCTACGTTAAACGGTTGAAGCTGCATTAACTGCGTTAGAAGAAGAATAATAAGACTTTTGGAAGAACAGTACAGTGCATTTTCATGCACTGTGACTAGAAAAGCATTTCCTGAAGGAAATACAGTGCATGAAAATGCAAAAATATGAGGTAAAATATCATACAGAGTAAAAACAAACTATATTGGTTGCTAGGTAGATGAGGTTTAATATAGTTGGAATGACTGAACAGTTAAATAGGTGGATAGTTTAAATGGTTAAATTATTTAGGTAGATAGTTGACGATAACTGACAGTTGGAATGGCTCTAATGTTTGCTAGCAGTTATGTTAACTATGTTAACAAAGATAATGTTAACCAAGTTACTTAGTTAATTTAGCTAATGTTTTCTAGCAGTTTTTAAAAAAAAATGCTAATAATGTTAATGCTGTTAATTATGTTAACAATGTTAACTATGTGACTTAGCTAACTTAGCTAATAATTTATAGCAGTTGTGCTAAAATACTACGAATGCTAACCATGTGACTTAGTTAACTTAGCTATTCATATTTAGCAGTTATGTTAACATGCTAACTATATTAACCATGTGACTTAGCTAACCTAACTTATCATTTTTAGTAGTTATGCTAACTAGCATGTTAACATGCTAACTATGTTAACCATGTGACTTATCTAACCTAGCTAATCATTTTTAGTTGTTATGTTAACTATGCTAACTAGCATGCTAACAATGTTAACTATGCTAACCATGTGACTTAGCTAACCTAGCTAATCATTTTTAGCAGTTTTGTTAAAAATGCTAACAATGTTAGCAATGTTAACATGCTAACAATGCTAACCATGCTAACTAACTACAGTGGGTAGGAGTCATAGTTGATGACAAGTGTTGACGTTGTTGATAGACAGCTAGTTTAATAGATAGTTTAATAATAGTTTAAAAGTAGACTGTTTAAACGTTGAATGTATATAATTTAAAAGTTGTTGATAAACAGCTAGTTTAATAGATAGTTTAAAAGTACACCGTTTAAAAGTTGAATGTAAAAAGTTCAGTAGTTTAATGGGTTACATTGTTTAACAGTGGATTATTGTAGTGAGGACTTTTATTTTGAAACAGTTTTGGGCAGAGGAAACAGTTGAATAGGATGTGTAGTCTTAATTGACCCAGATTGTATGCTTAAAGCCTGAGTTGAATAGGATGTGTAGTCTTAATTGACCCAGATTGTATGCTTAAAGCCTGAGGCTGCAGGTGGCCTGAACACCTGCCATAGGATTCTAATTGACCGATCCCAAGCCCCTCCTCCCATTGTCAGTCCCATAGTTACTGTTGCTAAGTCGGACAAGTTTGCAGGAAAGTGTGTGAGAACACGTGTTCAACATGGGGACGCAGCACCCCCATTTAGCCGAGTGCAACAGTGTATGCTGGATTTCTGGGCGTCAAGTAATATTGATATATTCAAAAAACAGAGGTCAGAAAGGCCTTCAGTATGCAGAAGGACACATTCACAATGTCCGCTGTCATCAACGAGGTGGAACACCACAAATTGAGGACAAACAAATCCGGTGTCGTGGATCTTAATGGGATGCATGTTAACTGGATAAACAATTAGCACGTTATCCCGAGCAGGTAGTTTACCTTATTTGATGCAGATGTGACTGATTCAATAAACAGGTCTGTGCGAACATATGGTGACGTGTCCATAACAAAATCTAACCATATTTCGAGGATTAATAGAAGACGGGACCAAGTGTGCTGCAGATCCAATTGGTTCCCACGCAACTTGGGAGAGTGACTACCTTGTTAAGCAGCTCATGTTGGGGAGGTGGAGAGAGAGCTTCTCTTCGGTCGGCCGATAGCCTACTTATTATTTTGAATGGCTGCTTTAGAAGTATTAAAAAGAAACCATTCCGAGTTCAAACCCATACCACGCATGACATATCTGCAGTTTGCAGACGTGATTTGTCTTGTACTAGACTTCAGCAGTGCCCGCTTATGCTATAATTAATTTAAATGTGGGCAATGTAGTAGCCTAGGTCTAGGCAAATATTGGAGATTTTGAGACTGCATAGCATAGTTTTGAATCTGCACGATTCGATCTGTAGAAGACATTGGCTATCTCTCGTTCAGCCATCAAGCCGTCATCGCAGTAGGCTATTATTGCGTTTGTTCAAAAAATGATCATTAGCTTATTTCTGGGAACAGTCTTCTATCCCAAGTTAAACATGGCAAGGTAGCAAAGCTGAAAGTATTTTTGTTGTGTGTAAGGCGATACGTGATTAAAGGTGTAGCCTTTTTCGCGTCTTCCAATCGTATGAATGTGCAAGTTCAGTTCCTGCAAGGTAGGTGTAATGTTTTGCGTAGGCTTATGACGTTGACGTTTCAACAGTGGAAACCAGATTTAGTTATGTTTTTGTGTGTAGTTATGAACACAAATAAAGGGAACATTTTCGTACACACTCAGATTTCTTTACTGAAAAGTAGCAGCCTATCCAAAGTTATGCAAAGTTAGGCCTATGTGTGTTAACGTTTCAAACGGTCAGGATATTGGATGTCACTTTTACAAGTATCCCAGGCTTATCTTTGAACCTTTTTTGAGCTCTTTAGTTATTTAGTTACTTAGGCTACTCGCAAAAGAAGCATTATGGCATTCGCATAACCGGCGTATTATCATACAGAATGGACACTAGAAAATTCAAAATTGACCGAGGTTGACTGAGGTCCTCATTGTGACATAGTAAAAGGGGACGGGGCTTGGGATCGGTCAATTGCTTAATGGCCGTATTATGATGTCATAATCGGCAATGTTAAGTCTATGGGGATTTTTAAATTTGGGGATTTTTGAAGTTTTTCTTTAATAGTTTAAAAAGTATAAAAGTTTCAAAGTTGAAGACATAGCAACCTGCTCCGTTTGAAGACCTACGTTACAAAGTTTGAACAAAGTTTCTAAGTTAAACTGTTCAAGAGAAATTGCGTATGGAAAAAGTGGTAAGCGGAATAATAAGAAGAACTAGAAATGCAATTCCAAGGAATTACCAGTGCATGAAAATGCTAAAGTTGTGATGTAAAATATCATGTATAGTTAACCCTTAGAACCCTAAGCTGTTTTTAGGGCATTTTCACTACCTTTATTCATAAGGATGTATTCTGGTCATTGTAAGTGCCACACACACATATTATATATTGTTTTTTTTCAGCAGAGTCTAGGCTATCCAGATCTGCCATCATTTAATGTATTAGTACTAGCATTGATTTTATTCTGATTTTTAAAGAATTAAAATATAAAAATCATATTATAATCTTATATTTTGACCTGTATCTCACCACAGCAAGCTCAGAGCTCTACATGCATTTCATGTGTGTGTAGGGCAGACTGTCCTGAAACGGGCAATATAATTGCCATGTTGGAGGGATACTCTGGGGCTGAGCAATTTACAGAAATATGTGGTGTGTGATTTACGGAAATAAATGCCATTTTTTATTTGGTGATGAAAAATGACCATTCTGCGCTCCATATCTGTGACACGAACTGATCTGACCTGACTTGACCCAAGGTTGCCTGTTAGCATGTGTGACTATGGTGTATGCACTCATGATGATTCTCAACTTTTTACTGCATTGCCTTGAACAAAGTAAAGGCAAAAAAGGTGTTTCTTTGTTGAACAAATTGGGATGCAATGTGAGCCTCGAATTGGATGCCATGCAGGAATTTGCTAGGATCTAAAAACCGGATTATGAACATGCTTTGCCATAGAGAAACACACGATAGCATTGGATTATAAACATGCTTTGCCACAAGAATAGACAAAAAGTCGAGCTATATGAAGTTATTATTTTGCTGTCACTTCGTCTGTTTTATAACCCAGATGGATGTATCAAATGGTATCAAATGATAGCTCTGAGTCTCCTCTTTCATCTGACATGCGTGGCATATCTATCCGATCACGGGTCCGCGAGTAATTCAAACGAGAGTAATGGGTGTGCAGCGTTGATTTGTGTACATGACGTTATTATTTTGCAGTCACTTCGTCTGTTTTTATAAGCCAGAAGGATCGATAAACATGGTACCAATGGATAGCCCTGTGTCCCCTCTTTCATCTGATATGCTTGCCATATCGATGCGGTCACGGGTTCGCAAGTAATTCAAACGAGAGTAATGGGTGCGCAGGTGAACGCAGAGAAGTATAGACTGTAAATATGATGCAATTTAATTTCATGATTTTTTTAAATTTTCATATTTGATCGTACAGACAAGTGTGTAGTGTCATTGGAAAGCCCCACTTCTGCTCTGTCATGCAATAAAGACAGACATCTCGCTGCGATGAACAGTTCCGGAGCAATGTAACAGAGAAGAAAGGGTGTGTTTTTTGACTCACTTTGCGTCAATCGGGTTCTAAGGGTTAAAACAGATAATACAGAGATGGTTACTACGGTGATGCTAGGATAGACATGGTGGTTGCATAGCTTAATAAAAGTTGATAGTTTAAAAGTAGACCGTTTAAAAGTTGAAGGTAAATAGTTTAAAAGTTGTTGACAAACTGGAAGTTTAATGAATGTTGATATTCAAATAGTTTAATGGCTGTGTATAGGTAGATAATTGATGATAACTGAAAGTTGGAATGGCTCTAATGTTTGCTAGCAGTTATGCTAAGATTTTTAACTATGCTAACCATGTTACTTAGCTAATGTTTTATAGTAGTGCTAGCAATGCTAACATGTTAACCATGCTACTTAGCTAACGTTTTCTAGCAGTTTTAATAAACATGTTAACTACGCTAGCAATGCTAACCATGCTACTTAGCTAACGTTTTCTAGCAGTTTTGCTAAACATGCTAACTATGTTAGCAATGCTAACATGCTAACTATGTTAACCATGTGACTTAGCTAACCTAGCTTATCATTTTTAGTAGTTATGTTAACTATGCTAACTAACATGCTAACTATGTTAATTATGAGACTTAGTTAACCTAGCTAATCATTTTTAGTAGTTATGCTAACTATGTTAAGTAACATGTTAACAATGTTAACTATGCTAACCATGTTACTTAGCTAACTTAGCTAATAATTTTTAGTAGTTTTGCTAAAAATGCTAACTAGCATGTTAACAATGCTAACTATGTTAACCATGTTACTTAGCTAACTTAGCTAATAATTTTTAGCAGTTTGGCTAAAAATGTTAGCAATGTTAACATGCTAACTATGATAACCATGCTAACTAGCTACAGTGGGTGGGAGTCATAGTTGATGACAAGTAACAGTTACAATGGCTGAACAGTTAAAAAGTTCAGTAGTTTAAAGGGTTAAATTGTTTAAAAGTGAAATATTGTAGTGAGGACTTTTATTTTGAAACAGTTTTTGGCAGAGGAAGCAGTTGAACAGGATGTGTAGTCTTAATAGGGCCAGTTTGTATGCTTAAAGCCTGAGACTGGCAGTTGATCCAGGTGGCCTGAACACCTGCCATAGGATTCTAATTGCTTAACGGCCGTATTATGATGTCATAATCAGCAATGTTAAGTCTATGGGGATTTTTAAAATGTTTTTCTTTAATAGTTTAAAAAGTTTCAAAGTTGAAAAGACATACCAACCTGATCTGTTTGAAGACCTACGTTACAAAGTTTGAATGAAGTTTCTAAGTTAAACTGTTCAAGAGAAATTCCGTACGGATTAAGTTGCCTAGGAAGAACAGTACAGTGCATTTTCATGCACTGTAAAAAGTTGTTGCCTAGGAAGAACAGTACAGTGCATTTTCATGCACTGTAAAAAGCCTAGGAAGAACAGTGTAAAAATACAAAGCCCACATGTCCTAAGTAAGACCTACGCAACGCAGTTTGAATGAAGTTTCTATGTTAAATGGTTGAAGCTGCATTAAATGCGTTAGAAGAATAATCAGAAGAAAAAGCCTTGGAATAACAGTAGAGTGCATTTTCATGCACTGTAATAATCAGAAGAAAAAGCCTTGGAATAACAGTATAGTAAGAAGCCTAGGAAGAACAGTACAGTACTGTAATAAAATGCCTAGGAAGAACAGTACAGTGCATTTTCATGCACTATAATAATCATAAGAACTAGAAAAGCATTTCCTGAAGGAAATACAGTGCATGCAAATGCAAAAATATCATACAGAGTAAAAACAAATAATGCAGATATAGTTGCAATAGTGTTGCTAGGGTACATATGTTGGTTGTTATGCCAAATTAAGTGGTTGCTAGACTGTTGCTAGGGTACTTGAGGTGGTTCCTAGGCTGTTGCTAGGGTAGTAATGGTGGTTGCTATGCTGTTGCTAGGGTACTTGTAGTGGTTGCTAGGCTGTTGCTAGGTTAGTTGTGGTTAGTTGCTATGCTGGTTGCTAGGTTAAACTCATTGGTTGCTATTTTGGTTGCTAGGTTGTAACTGGAAGTGGTTGCTAGGCTGTTGCCTGGGTATTTGACATGGTTGCTAGGTTGTTGCTAGGGTTCTTAGAGTGGTTGCTAGGCTGTTGCTAGGTTAGTTGTGGTGGTTGCTATGCTGGTTGCTAGGTTAAACTCATTCGTTGCTATGTTGGTTGCTAGGTTGTAACTGTGGAAGTGGTTGCTAGGGTATTTGATATGGTTGCTAGGCTGTTGCTAGGGTACATGAGGTGGTTGCTAGGCTGTTGCTAGGTTAGTTGTGGTGGTTGCTATGCTGGTTGCTAGATTAAACTCATTCGTTGCTATGTTAGTTGCTAGGTTGTAATTGTGGAAATGGTTGCTAGGCTGTTGCTAGGGTTTTTGACATGGTTGCTTGGCTGTTGCTAGGGTACATGAGGTGGTTGCTAGGTTAGTTGTGGTGGTTGCTATGTTGGTTGCTAGGTTAAACTCATTGGTTGCTATATTGGTTGCTAGGTTGTAACTGTGGAAGTGGTTGCTAGGCTGTTGCTAGGGTACTTGAGGAGGTTGCTATATTGGTTGATAGGTAGATAAGGTTTAATAGTTGGAATGACTGAACAGTTAAATAGGTGGATACCTTAACCCTTAGAACCCGATTGACGCAAAGTGCGTCAAAAAACACCCTTTCTTTTCTTTTAAATTGCTCCGGGACTGTTCATTGCAGCGCGTTGAAACCTTTATTGCATGACAGAGCAGAAGTGGGGCTTTCCAAAGAGACTAGACACTTTTCTGTACGATCAAGTATGAAAATAAAAAAAAATCATGAAATTAAATCAAATTGCATCATATTGCATTACATCTCACTGCTCCCCGAGTGCCGCTGTTGATTCAGGCAGAGTTAGTGTGTGCTTCACCTCACTGTGTGTACACTGTGTGCTGTGTGTGTTTCACTAATTCACGGATTGGGATAAATGCAGAGATCAAATTTCCCTCACGGGATCAAAAGAGTATATTTACTATACTTATACTATACTTCTCTGCGTTCACCTGCGCACCCATTACTCTCGCTTGAATTACTTAATTATCGCATCGATATGGCAAGCATATCAGATGAAAGAGGGGACACGGGGCTATCCATTGATCCATGTTTATCGATCCTTCTGGCTTATAAAAACAGACGACGTGACTGCAAAATAATAACGTCATGTAGACAAACCAACGCTGCACACCCATTACACTCGTTTGAATTACTCGCGGACCCGTGATCAGATAGATATGCCACGCATGTCAGATGAAAGGGGTGACTCAGAGCCATCATTTGATACTAAGTACATCCTTCTGGGTTATAAAACAGACGAAGTGACAGCAAAATAATAACTTCATATAACTGGACTTACCCCACATTTTTGTCTGTTCTTGTGGCAAAGCATGTTTAGAATCCAACGCTATCGTGTGTTTCTCTATGGCAAAGCATGTTCATAATCTGGTTTTGAGATCCTAGCAAATTCCTGCATGGCATCCAATTCAAGGCTCACATTGCATACCAATTTGTTCAACAAAGAAACACCTTTTTTGCCTTTACTTTGTTCATGGCAATGCAGTAAAAAGTTGAGAATCATTATGAATGCATACACCATAGGCACGCAGGCTAACACGCAACCTCGGGTCAAGTCAGGTCAGGTCAGTTCGTGTCACAGATATGGAGCGCAGAAAGGTCATTTTTCATCACTAAATAAAAAATGGCATTTATTTCTGTAAATCACACACCACATATTTCTGTAAATTGCTCAGCCCTCCAACATGGCAATTATATTGCCCGATTCAGGGAGGTGGGGGTGGGTGAGGTAAAGAGTTGACAGGTAGGGGCGGGGGAGGTGGTGGTGGGGTAGGGAAAGAGTTGACAGGTGGGTGAGGTGGGTAAGGGCTTGTAGCCAGTGGCATTGGTAACAACAATGGGGGAGGGGGGGGGGTAGGCCTAGTGGCATTGGGTAGCCATACTGGAGTGGAGCAGTTTGATGATGGTTGGTTGCAGACGTTATCCCTTGTCTTTGTGGATTGTAGAAAGCAGTGGCTGCTGATGGGGCCAGAATGATTTGTTTTGTGTCACCTGCTGGCTGTTGGTCAGGTGGGGTGCTCTTTTTTGGCCCATGTGGGGTTCCCATAACAGCAGCATTCTGTCCAATGAAGCGGTCTTTATCAATGTCCACTGCACTTCTAGATGTCTCCACCATGGCATATGGCGCTGTTGAGTCCAAGTCAGGCAGAGTCGGGTGCTTGGTTGCCTGTTGCGACCCCCGGCCACAATAGGTGCCGGTGTGTATGGGAGGAGTTGGCTCCTCCCCGTTGAGTGGGCCTCTGAGACTACTCCTCTTCGCCTCATTCCACTCTGTTCTGGCAACACATCCGCTTCCATGAGTTGTTCCTCCAAATCACGTCTGTCCATCTCTGTTCTCCAAATCCTGTCTCGGATCTCTAATTCCAACTTTTTTTTTTTCCTCAAATTTGCCCGATTTTAATTTCACTGCCATCCAATCTAACACATAGTCTTGTATCTCAGCTAAGGCCTGTAACTTAGTTTTCCTACCAAGAACGATATCTGGATTGTGCTAATATCAAATCATTAAATATTAAATTGTACTATGTGTTTCGTGCAGTGACGTGATCCTTTTAAATATATTCTTAAATATTACGTGATGTGGTAGTGATATAGTGACAACATTGCACTTTGAAAATTTGGTTAGTAATTTTTTCGCCTCTCAATTGTTCACAAGTTGTCTCTCTCTTATTTTTATTTTTCCCACACTCACACACACACGCTAGCTGCTCCCGCCAGGGAAAAAGGAACACTCTCTCTCTATCTCTCTCGCTCTGTAACCTGACACTTGGTAAGTTATTTTACTCACAGCATGAAGCCACAACAATAAATTTCACCAGTGTCAGTTCCACTTAACTCAGACTGTTTCTTTTCTCCCAAAACGGCTGGACAATGATACAAATTAATGTCTCACTCACACCTTTAACGATCTTTCGTTAAATTCACAGTTGACCAAGTCAACAAAAAAACATAGGTGGAAACCCCATCCCTCTTTTCAAATACTGCACAACCAAAACACCCCACTCTGGTGATTTCGTCTCCTTTCCGTATCACTGTAGCACTAAGTTTAGTCCTAGGCCACTAACTAAACAAAGACCGTTGAGAAACAACCACACAGTTCACTCAGCAAAATAATGACTGTAGCAACTCCTGTTTTCTCATTGGCACACGCACAGCATTTATCTCATAAAACTCACACAGCTTAACATGTAATGGCAGTACAGAAAAAGAAAAGATTTAATCCCCCAAGCTTGTCCGTAGTTTACTTCTTTTAATTCGTTCACAAATCTATCCAATTACCCAAAATATGTGTGCACTTTGACCTTTTACTTTTTTCCAGAAAACTTCTTATATCAAATGACATCTAGAGCTCATCAATCATTGATATAGGTATGTTACTTGTCAAAACACTTAATGACACAAACTTCAATACTCTCAGTAATGTGCAGCTTTTAATTTCTAATTTATCTAATAAATTAGGTTTACTTTGGTTCTTTTTCCCGCATGAAGGAGTAAAGACTTTTTGCTTTCACCTGGTCAGAATGTCTTCACTGCATGCAGGGTGCGCAGTGCAGCAGTGTTTCCCCTCTTGGCAGGCTTCCAGCTGGGATTCAGTCACGTCAATCAGGGTGCCAAGATGGACTCTTCTTACAGATGTTCAAAATCCAAAATCTGCCCCGAAAGTCTCTTTGAACCCGTTGGATGTTCTCGTCTTTCCTCTCCTCTTGCGGTCGGGTCACGATAACCAAATGTTGTCGTCTTTCCTCTCCTCTTGCGGTCGGGTCACGATAACCAAATGTTGTCGTCTTTCCTCTCCTCTTGCGGTCGGGTCACGATAACCAAATGTTGTCGTCTTTCTTCTCCTTTTGCGAGAAGGGTCACGGCACCAAATGTTGGATTCTCTGGTTGTTGCGTTGTGTTTTAGTTCTAATGTCTGTATTGAAGATGGTCAATAAAGCTTGACGGCGGGATCAGGATCGGCGATTAGATGATGATTTATTGTAGAAGGTACAACAATGAATAACAGAACACAGGCTAAGTCTCAAACAGTAAAACTGTGCAGAGTCTAACAGTTGTGGTTGTTATTAGAAGCGGCTGCTGAGCCTTCCGACAGAAGATGCTCCTCGGGTCGCTTCCTCGATCCGTCTCCGAGTCAAAACCTAAGACACAGCCTGTTATACTAAAACATACAAACGTCAATCATGCCAACGTGGCAGGTGCCAACCAGTGTACAAAACCCGGCCCTGGCCAGATGGAGATACTAGCCCGAATAGGCAGACATGATGTCTCCCTCGGCCCATGTTATCACTGATGTTCCCCGGATGTTCCTAAACATTGGCCTGTATGACCTTCCTGCTGGTACACAGGCTAAGGCACAGTTATGTACAATAATATGGACCTCTCCCTGTTGTATACTACACACAGATGTAACATATTAACACATCAGAATACAGTGAGAATACCCCAGAATTCTACAAAAGTCTGCCCTACACACATATGAAATGCATGTAGAGCTATGAGCTTACTGTGGTGAGTTACATGTCAAAATATAAGAATTTTTATAATACGCTTTTTATATTTTAAAATTAATTAATTCTTTAAAAATCTAAATAAAATCAATGCTAGTACTAATATGTGAAATGATGGCCTAGGTTAAACTTATTGGTTGCTAGGTTGTAACTGTGGAAGTGGTTGCTAGGCTGTTGCTAGGGTATTTGACATGGTTGCTAGGCTGTTGCTAGGGTACTTGAGGTGGTTGCTATATTGGTTGCTAGGTACATGAGGTTTAATATAGTTGGAATGACTGAACAGTTAAATAGGTGGATAGTTTAAATGGTTAAATTATTTGCTTGGTAGATGAGGTTTAATATAGTTGGAATGACTGAACAGTTAAAAAGGTGGATAGTTTAAATGGTTAAATTATTTGCTAGGTAGATGAGGTTTAATATAGTTGGAATGACTGAACAGTTAAATAGGTGGATAGTTTAAAAGGTTAAATTATTTGCTAGGTAGATGAGATTTAATATAGTTGGAATGACTGAACAGTTAAATAGGTGGATAGTTTAAATGGTTAAATTATGTTGTGGACAGAGGAAACAGTTGAACAGGATGTAGACTTAAGATAATGAGACTATATAAGCCTGAGAAACTGACAGTTGATGCAGGTGGCCGGAACACCTGGCCTATGATTCTAATTGCTTAACGGCCTGATTGTGAGGTCATCAGCCCAATGTTAAGTCTATGGGGCATTTTCATGCACTGTAATAAAAAGAAGAAGCCTAGGAAGAACAGTGCATTTTCATGCACTGTAATAAGAAGAATTGGAAGAACAGTACAGTGCATTTTCATGCACTGTAATAAGAAGCAGCCAGGAGATTTCAAGATAGTGGATTCCATCCACTATAATAAGAAGTCTCCGGATTTCAAGAAAGGGGATGCATCACCTCTAACTAGTCTTTACTTACATGATTTTGATTTTCTAATTGGAGTAAGTGTTTGTGACAACATGTCATGATACATTTGATAATGTTTGATCGCTGTTTTGGTATGAAGCATCTTTCACGTAATGATTGAATGTGCACTCTAGAAAGTGAAAGTAACCTACAGTAACCCAGCTCCTTAGCCACTGCACTCACACCGCCCCAGATTAAATAGTGTTTCATATGAAACTGAGGGTATTGGAATTATATTCATTATAGTCATATATTCATTAGTAATATCCTGATATTTTTTATCATGTGTTCTGCACATATAAGAGCACTTTTTTTTATTTAATTTTGTGCTTGTACCATCCCTGGGTATTTCTGCGTTTGACTATGTGTTTGAGATGAAGGTGAATATCATGATTTTGCATTGCAAAGTTTGCTATCCTGCACAGTTGTTTGTGTGTGTGTGTGTGTGTGAAATCAGGCCAGCACAGGGGTTGCTGTGTGTGTGTGTGTGTGTGTGTGTGATAGTTTGGCTCAGACCATTAGCCAATGTTTTTTTTTCCTGGACTAAAGCTATAGGTTGTTTGACAGGCAAAGGTACACGTGTCTTACAGCCAAACCTTATCTGATGCTCCATTTATAAGCAAATGTAAAACAAATGACTTCCCTGACTGACTGACACTTCCTTCTCATTTACTGCCTCAAGCACTAGACTACTAGAGAGGAATGAAGCAGATTCGGCTATTCTAAAAAAACAACAGTGCTTTCAATGATCCTTCCTTTCAAATATCTTTCCTTTCAAAGATCTTTTCTTTCAAAGATTTTTCTTTTTTGCTTATTTGCTCTCGACAGACTAAGTGCACCCCATCCCACCACAACCCACCCCAGTACAGCCCATCCCACCCCACCACAGCCCAGCTCAGTACAACCCTGGACACCACAGCCCAGCTCAGCACACCCCAACCCTGGACGCCACAGCCAAGCCCATACTAGCCCGGTCCAACCCAGTCCAGCCCGGCCTACCTGAGGTGGTCTGAGTGCATGTGGCTGATGTAGACGAGGTCAGCGTTGCACAGCCTGTCCAGGGAGTCGGGCGGAGGCTCGTGCAGCAACCACCAGCCACGAGTGAACGCAGGGCCCGTCAGCCAGGGGTCAAACATCATCCTCCGCTCACCCAACTTCAGCTCCATACATGCATGAGTGAGATATGTCAACTAGAGAGACAAAAAATGGAAAGAGAAGAAGAGAAAAGGGGGGGGGGGGGGGGGGGGGCAGAGAGCAATTGAAATTGAGATGTTTTTTTTCTTTCATTTTTTCATTGCCTGTGTAATTAGTTTTTTTCTGTGAATATAGTTAAGCATAAGTATAATAAGTATATATCGGAACTCCCCCTATTACCGTCGGTCCCGTATTTCCACCGTCTTGCGTGTATGTGTCACTTAATATCCATTTCTATACAAACCAAGACGGCGGACTCCTAAAGAAACGCAACCACCCACACCATAGGTGTATCTAAATTAGCTATGTACCAAAAATGACATTTTACCGTGACTCGAAGAGCTGTAAACAGTGTTGTAAAGCTGCGTGTACACAACTGCTTGGAGCTCCAGTAGAATTTTAATTTCATGACGAGAATTCTCGGTCTAACCGTTCATGTGCCGTTGAAATGGTGTAAATAGGCGACCCATCAGGCCAGTACTATAACTCCGAGCGTGGTAAACAAAATCGGATATTTCAGGCAGTAAATGCTCCCGTTAGGAACCAAACCAGATTTTGTTCAAATCTACATATCTATGGCTACTGAAAAATGTAAGGTTCATTTAGTAAATGTTATTTTGAAGTGTTAAAAAACATCGTTGTTTTAGAATTTCTGAACAAAAGGAACAAAAGTTCTTCCTAGGCTTCTTATTACAGTGCATGAAAATGCACTGTACTGTTCTTCCTAGGCTTCTACTTCTTTTTATTACAGTGCATGAAAATGCCCCATAGACTTAACATTGGGCTGATGACCTCACAATCAGGCCGTTAAGCAATTAGAATTTGGTGGTTATGTTGCCCCACTAGACTTTTACGGAAAAATTTCGTTTGGTCCCCGGGGGCCACTCCCCCCCCACCGCGCTGGGCCCCCCCAAACCGCAAAAAATGCAGTTTTTCCTAAATAACTACCTGAACCGTGGCACCGAGGATGAAGAATGTTTTATGGTATGTTGGTCTCAAGGGCCCACATCAACCTAGACAAAAAAGAGAAAAGGTCCGCTTCAACCAGGGTTTTCTGCTCCCACTTGTTTTTTTTGTTTTTTTTTCCGTGACGTTTCTGGTAATCACCCTTCTTCAGACGTGAAAACACATACAAAACACACCCCATATATACAATTTCCGGGTGATCACATGACCCTCATTGCAGGTGTAAACAGTTGTTCTCAATAATCGGGCTCACAACCCAGACCATAGTCATTAGTTACAAAGCTTATGACCTTAAGCACAAAAAACATTTAGAGTGACACCCCCTATATACAAGTGACACTGTACACTCAGGGACCACAACAGACAACCAAGAAATAAAAAAGAAATAACAACAAAAACAGAAACAGAAAACATGACGAGACAACAATAATGACACTACTGTGCATACCCCATCCCCAATATGTACAAACTGTATTCAAGTCTGATAACAGCAACAATGGGTAAAAAATAGGCATCAATAAATTGTTCTAAGCCATTCATGTGGGTGTGTTTTGTATGTGTTTCCACGTCTGAAGAAGGGTGATTACCCGAAACATCACGGAAAAATAAAAAATAAAAACAAGTGGAAGCAGAAAACCCTGGTTGAAGCGAACCTTTTCTCTTTTTTGTCTAGTCGTTTGTTTGTCCTGCTCCTAGGTCAGACATTTGGATGTGCGGACTTAAAAAACTTACCCACATCAACCTAGCCCATAATCACTAATTTGTGATTTACACCCCCCCCCCCCCCCCCCCGGTAAAAAATGAAATCATAAATCATTCTGCTTTAATCACCCCTCTCTTCAGTTAAGATGTTCAGAACTGCACTAAATTTTATTTGTATGATTAACCTGACATTCTCTGGGGGTATGCCAAGTTTCGTAGAATTTCATCCATGGGGGGGTCTAAAACAATTAAGTTATGTGTACATTTAGTGACTGTACACTCATTGGCCTGTAGATGGTGGTGCACACATATACACATGTGCACACACACAGGCACGCACATACTATCGGTATCGGCAATTAGAACGGCCGATACATAATTACAAATTCAGTAAGATTAAAGGAAAACCAAATGTTCATCATTTTTTGGCTGCATTTTAGTCGTTTGTCCACCAAATGGCGCATCGTTGTAGTGAGACGTAATTTTGTTGGAAGTTGATCTAAAGTGGGTTGGAAGTGGGTCCTAGCCTACAAGGACAACACTGTAGTTTACCACAGAGAACGTCTGATAAGGGTAGGATGATTTTCACATGAAATGTAATTCCCATTTCTTCTTGAAGCCGAAATAAATCTGAGAATATTTATCAGACATGCTTGGTTTTTACTGCAGGTACGTTAATCTTATGCAAGTTACGTTTATCAATAGCCTACGACCTAGGTAAAATAATGTTAGGCCTACTGTTAGCATTGGTTGAGTGATGGGAGGCCAATTTGATTAGGCTATTGGTGTATTTGTAGAAAACCATAAATGCTGTTATCAAGCAAATTGATATCAGCGCTGTAATTGTATCTTTCGACTGTCCTCTTCTTTTCTGACCATATAGTCTACAGGCGCTAAGTGAGTTAGCCACAACGCGTTCGCTAACGTGATGGTTTTCTAATGGAAAATATAGGCCTAACTGAAAGATAACCTGTCTATCAAGCATCCTAAACAGGCTGGGACATTTCTGCTTGCTAAATAGGTTTTTCTGCTGTTGATTCGCTCACAGTCCTTGGTGGCCCTGTCAGTGCAAGTGTTGCATTAAGACCACAAAAATTCTCAAGCATCTGAGCTGACGTTCATTCCCAAACACTGCTACTTCAATTCTCTTTTTTCAAACGTTAAGGAAGAACATGGCTCAAAGTAGGCCTAAAGTAACTAGGGCTGAGACGACTTAATTGACTAGACTACATAAATTTGTCAAAGTGAATCATTGTGTCAACTCGTCACAAATGTAGATTTATTAACGCACCCGTGATCTACATCTCCATTCAAACCAAATGTTTTGAGCGCACTTTAAGAGACGTATCCAGGACAGGGCTGTACCTGTTGCACGTGCTACAAAAATCATTCTGTGCGATGGATGATTTACCAACGTTACGTCTGATACAGTTTTATGGCTATACATGCGTGAGACTGAGACGCTTGTTTGTTTGTTTGTTTGTTTGAAGGTTGTGAGAGGTGAATCGGTGTGCTTTGATTCCAGCTTGGTAGTTGTACTCTTTGCGATTAAAAAGCATGTGTGTCTGTGAAGTATCCAAACAATGATAACACTTTCATTATGGCTGCTTTAGCCACAGACATAGCTAGGCTACTGTACAGTGGGTCCCATTTAGAAGTGGCCACTTCATTCGCGCTTTCTGTGATTCACGCAGCTGGGTGAAATGTATTACAACTTTTCACCAAGAGGTGGCAGCTTAAGTCCGCTTGATACTGTAAGCCAGATATTTTCAACCACTGGTCTGAGGAAATTGCTGGTGGTCCCTGACTATGGATTCAGTAGCCTAGTTGCAATATGGAAATTAGGGCTGGGATAAACTATTATTTTTTAAATGATTAATCTAGCGATTATTTTTTCGATGCATCGATTAATCTAACGATTCATTTTTTCAATCCGATTCGATTTCGATTCGATTATCTCCCTATTAATTGACTAATAGCAACTTATACATGTTGATTTACATATCTGAATAAAAAAACATGAATTCCTTAACATTGCAATATATGTTTATTGCTCTTAAAATGCCAAAATAAAAGACTATACAAGTGCAAAGTAATGCATTCTTAGTCAGAGGTAGCATTCAATAAAATTCAGTAGTGTATAGGTCTAATTGAGTGCCTGTCACTTTAAGACGTTCGTGAGGGAATCCTTGCAATTGTAACATTAACACAGTTAAAAGGCTGCTGATGTGTGGATGCAATTTATAACGTAGTTAGTTCAAATAACGTACTGTGATAAGACCTTAGCAGAGTTAACTTTAATGCAGCAGTTTTTAACAAATTTGCGCAGCATGGTCACGATGCTAAGCGGATTTAATAGCAATTTAGCCCGCCGTGTTCTATGCAATGCTTCTATGTGGCAACAGCAATCCTTCAACAATCGTGAATATTTTGTTAAATGCACATGCGGGCTCGTTACGAGAGAGAGCGGGCGGGGCATGGAAAGGCTGTGTGCGTAAAAAGCGCAGCTCAATTAAAGGATTTTATCTTATCTTTAATTTAAATAGTACAACATAGAACATCAATGTGTGGTGACTGGTTTTGATTTCGTGCCGCCCAGCCACAGATTAGTCAGCGTATGGGAACACAAGTTGTAAAATTAAAAATATTTAGCGGCACACGTTATGCTTGACAAATCAACGCGCATATTTTGCGTCAACGTATTTTTTGCGTCGACGTCATCGATTACGTCGACGCGTTGTCCCAGCCCTAGTGGAAATCAGTATTTCTCCCACGAACAATAACGGACGCAGCTCTCAACTTGGCCCGTTAAAATGTTAACAGTCTAGCTACGCATTTTATGAAGGCCCTTTTGGACATGTCAGTTATTTGTACCACTGGTTAGATGTAAAACTGCATTTCGTTTTAGACTATTGGTATTTAATTTGTGCATTGACAATTAAGTTGAATATCATATGAACTAAAGATGACTAAAATCTTGCAAATGTAGAAGAAGAAGAAACATTCACAAAATCCATAGCATGACCTCTCTTCTTGATAGCTGTTGAAAACTGCATGGAAATGACAGGGATTGTTTTGTTTGTAGTTAAATAAATAAATAAATAAATAAATGTTAAATTGATACCTTCTGCTTTCCCCAATTACAATGTAGCCTACAGGTGTCTTGACCTTTCATCAGTCCAGTTGCAATGGATGAACTGTGATGAACTGCCCTACTTGTGATTGTTTAGAGATTTTAAAGGTTTTATAACAATGCTACAACTTTTTTGGCTAGTGCTACAAATCTATTCACCTTCGCAGCGCCAGTAGGCTACTTGCTGTGCGGCCCGCACACACACACACAGGCATGCCAAACAAGCATACACAAAAGTTTCAAGAGTGGGGGATGGAGTAGAAGATGGATACAAATTGATTAGTGTTGTTTATGTTCACGGAACGGATGTACAGGACTGGCGGTCATATTTTGTACCGCTATGTGGTACATCTAGTTTAACTACATATACTTTTCTTAAAATATCCTGGTTGTTCGTGGATAAATGTTACTTATGAATTCACTTGATACATTCCGAGGTAGCCTACTGCCAATCCATCAGAAACTTGCATGGAGACTCTCTGGACTTCTCCCTTGATTGTCTTAGATAATGACAACTATGACCTTACAACTGATAAAACCATAGACTGTATATATCGAACTGGACAGTGTGCCGTCTGTTAAGAGTGATGCGAGCGTTAGTCCAGAGCCCCCTGGTAGCTGGCTGCAGTACAATGTGTAACTCCGCCCATCCCCATGTATTTCAATGGGCAAGTTTCCGTGTCACACTTCTCACCTAAAACTATTTTTGTATCAACAACTTTTTATTCGAAAAAATAGTTTTCAAGATGCTTCAATACAGACAATTTTTCTTTTCTCGCTGAAATTTTTTTTTTATGTTATATTAACAAATCTAAAAAGGGCGTGTTTACACCCATGATTGACAGCTGGCTGGCTGCAGACACGACGCTTTGTCCATTATGTTTTACCGTCTAGGCTGCAGACACTACCACGTCGTCGCTCACTTATTTTAACGACACCTGATTTCGACACATAATCTAACCTAAATAAGTGTTGCTGTTATTATCATTAGGCTATATCTTATCACAGTCTGACTAAATACATATTGATAGTCATACATTGTGTAGTTGTTTGTAAGAGACATCGTTGTTAGTTGTTACAGATTCTTTGTGAAAAAAGATATGTGCTGTTCTTTCGTAGATGCTAAGTATATTAGCTCATAGCATGCTACATCATGCTAGCATTAGCCAGTTGATAGGTAAAGTAAAAGGGCTCTGCTATATTGATCCGAAGTGACGTTAGCCATAGTCACCATCATTTACAGTCCTACTTGTTTAAAATGGTTTAACGTAACCAGTGATTGCCGCCATCATCGTTGCAACTTCATTTGAATACACTTTGTCACTGGAGAAGGCGATGTTAAGTTTCATTAACGTTAATTCTTGCTTAGTTTTGCGAATGGCAATAAACGCCACCTAGCCTGCTAGGTCGACAACCTCGGTATGCCCATTTATGAATCAGCCCAACAAATAACTTTACTTGTGTTTTAGTGAACACATTATTGGACCATAGCTTAACGTGAGGAGGGATTCAAAGTTACAAATGGCCAATTTGCTTAGTATGCTCAGAACAGCGGTATCTGAAAATGCGTTAAGGTATCGTTGTTACCCCAGAGGAAAGAAAATGTTAAAATGAGAGCTCCTCTCTTTCTCAATTGTTTCTCCTAGACAATAATGAGATCACAGTGATATAAAAATGAGATTATTGCTTTTGTCTCCCACTTCTCAGGTTTGTCTCTAGAGCAAAAGAGTTAAGTTATCTCAGTGTAGACTTCCTTTAATATACAAATGAGATCTCATCAATATTTTAAATAATGCTCAGTGTTGTCTAATTTATACATCTCATATTTTACTCCGGCTGATCCACCAGAGAGCTCTCTCTGTAAACTGAAAAGTTCTGTAAAAGAGATCTCTTCACAAGCTTGAACCGTTCTCATTCTAGTCATCTCAGTTTAGTCCTTTTTAGATTTACAAAAGAGATCTCAGCAAAGGCTTATACAATACTCAGACTTGCTCAATTTATATATCTCACATTTTACTCAGGCTTATCCATCAGAGAGCTCTCTAAGTGAACTAATGTAATGCTCATCCAGACCTATTTGTTTTATAAATTAGTCTGATCTGTAAGAGCTCTAGCTGTTGTACAACAATTCTCAAATGATTTTCATTGGCTTATTTGTTTTAATTGCACATATTTTCAAGTTCACATTTGCAAACAGTAGGCCTAACCATGTGATGTGACCACCACACATGACGATGCTCTGACAGACCTCTGAAGTTCGCCTACAAAAAAGCTACCATCTATGCCCATATAAGGAGATCACCTGTTAAATTCTCGTGCAGGGAGATGACGAAATCGGAGACGCAGACGTTTTCCTGAACGCACTTTTGTCTTCAACCTTCGAGTAGATATTATAATCAATGGTATGTGAAGGCGGCACAATTTGATTTTTGCTACCCCAGAGCTAACTTGCGACTTGTTAGCAAGTTAGAGAAATCAAGTTAGACTCCAGAGGTCTATGATGGTCGGACGTGACAAACTCGCATGCAGAAGACTCCTACCAGAAAATGCAGTCTAGATTTGGCGCCCAGTGAAACCAAGTGAAACGGTGTGTGGGTATGAAGGATTGTGCAGAACTTGCCACCACGAAAAGTCAGAGAAGGTACATTAACATGTTGGTAATTTGCTAACGTTCTTGCATATTTTTAGACTCAATATATCATTGAACAACCTGACGAAGCAGCACATAAAGTTAGCTAGCTAGTTAATGTTAGCTACTTGTAAGTTACATCACTGGCTGTGCCGCTTGTATATAAAGCTAACGTTAGACAATTTAACGTTGCTAGCTTACTTTGCCTTATACAGCTTTAGTCTGTATGTTTTGAATGGTGTTAAGCCATGCTGTAGCCAAAATGCACGGAATTTTAAAATGTCTTTGGGATGTCAGTCAAGATGACGAAGCTAAAGTTATTGCCACTGGTTTAAACTGGTTCCAGCTCAATTCCACTGAAAAGAGGCCGGCAGCTTCTTAAACAATTGGAAGACTACGCTAGACCATCAGATCAAATTGCTGAACAAACAGCGTACCAAAATGGTAAGTATATTTTCCCCCACAATATGTTCTCACTTTTGTTTAACCTGCTATAAATTATAGCATATTGTAACAGGAGTGAAAGGGCATTCTTGTAACCCAGGTAAACTAGGAAGTAGCGTTGCTGCGGTCAAGGGATCGAGAAATAGGCAAGTCAGCATCTGCAGTCATGAATAACTTACCAGTCAACATTTCTTTTGCAATTAAAGATGAACTGAACTGGAATTTGAAGTAAAGGTGATAACAGATGTATTTTATTTCTTCTCATTGGTACAATGATTAAAATGGCTGAATTTATTAAAAGGGATACAATTGTATGTTGAAAGTGTTGTTGTTGTTGTTACACGGGCGCCGCCATGTTGGATTTCAACAATCGGCTACATCACTGGCACGGTAAGCTACTCTGCACTAGCAGCCATAGCAGATAATGAGTCTGAGGCTAGCTGACATGGCTGAGGAAACTAACATTAGGCCTAGCTGAGTTACATATTGGCCATAAGCCGTTTATCATAGGCTAGCCTACATCACAAAATCTCATACAAAATAAACAGGGGAAATTAATTGGGCATGAATCATACTGAATGCTATTTTGTCAATGAGCAGAAACACACGACATTCAAACTATTGATAAGATGTGCACTATGGAAACTGGTCTGTAACTTTGGACGAATAAATGCCATTGACTCGCCATATCCTGACTTAAAAAAACCTTTTCTTGCTTACTTTATCGCAAACTCGGTGGGGCAGCTTGTAGTCTTTTTTAATTCATAGAAGGGCGAACCCACGGTCTATGTGCCATGGAGCCTAAGTTTCAACTTAGGCTTCGTTCACCCAGTGCAGTCACTGGTCGCAATTACAAAGTCCGGGAAGGTTCGTTCAATCGTTTAAAGTTTTAAGTGCAGTAGCCTATCTGTCCCCTTTGGAATAATATCTCGAAGTAGCCTCAGATGAGGTCCACTGTTAGATAGGCTACCATACGATCCAACCTAGGAAAGGGCTAGCAGCTAAACACCTTGGGAACACTCTTATGTCAAACTCCACAAGCTAGCACTCCGACCATAGAGAGTATAAACCATGACTCCGACGATATCACAGATCGATAATAATGCGTTTACTAGCTGGTAACTAAACCACAGCGGGTCTGTAAACAGAATCCAATGTCCCTTTCTACTCACCCTGAAGCCAGTTGTTCACCGTCTCAGGGCAGACTGTTGATGCGAGGGAGTTTAACTCGCAGTGCTGCTATCCAAGAGACTCGTGCAATAAACATCCACAAGGTAAAAATCTGCAAACTCTCCACTAACGTTAGCCTAAAATAAACGGCAAACTCGTGTATCCTCCGTGTATCTGGGGTCAACTTGGGGTAACGAAGTTTGTAACAGTTTCAAGGGAGGGAGAGAGAGAGCCTGTGTGAGTTGTTGTTACGAGTGCCAGTAGTCCAGACTGCGTTATACATTGCCGTGACAATGCGTGTTATAGCTTATTTGTATATGCACCGTAGCCTTCGCATAGGCCTAATGTAGTTGTGGTAAGTGAGTATGCAGTTGTGTGGAGGATGTACAGTAGGCAATGTGGGTGTGTGGGGTGGAGGGAGACAGAGAGACCGCGTGCGTGTTGCTGTCTCAAGCGCCCCTCGTCCAGTTTTCTACATGACCTGTAGGCTAGGTCTACAGTAGCCTATGTTGTGCCGCACAAAATGTATCTATGTTGTACATTGCACAAAATGTATACCCCCCGAAATAAACACATACATAAATAAACATATTTTTCCCGTCACTTTGGCTTCCTCGAACATTTTCCTTACGTTTCGCCACTGCGTTGCAACAGATAGATTCCAGTTACCATGCTCCGGCAGCGCCCACACAGTCATTTTCACCAAAATAATCCTACTGAAGGTTGAGCTGGAGCCTGAAACCGATCGTCCCCCATCTAGTGGTAGTACAAGGATTAAAGTTCTCCGTCATAGGACGGATTTCCGTCAATTTGATTTTAGAAATGTCATATTTGAGATCGATGCAGATCCGATAAGAAAAAAATAGGAGGGGGGCGGGGGGATTATCACCTTTGCTTTTCCAAAGAACACGTATGGAGGACTAGATAGATAGATAGATAGATAGATAGATAGATACTTTTCTATCTTCAGGACTATAACGGTCTAAAAGTTGGATTATAGTGACACATTAGATACAGCTGATGAGGTTGGCCAAACCGTTTAACTTTTTTGGATATGATATTGTGAGCTCTATGTGCGAATTCGGAGAAGCGTGCGGTGACCATACATTTTGGTAGGGCAGAAAGTCTGACTTTTTTTAATAGCCTATCATTTTGAGCTACATTAAAATGACATATTTTACAGGACTTTGCTGTATGCTTAAATCATGTCACAGTCAGAATTGTAGATCAGTAACACATCAGTTAAGTTTGCACCGTTCTCATCACGTTAAACCAGCGAAGCATAACAAAACTTTTTTTGTTTTGTTCTGTCTGGCCTGCTGCTAACTATCTAATATTTTTAAGTAGTTGGGTTTTATAACTGCAACTCAAGACAGTTGGGTGTTATGGATAATTGTCTGACCACTCGCTGTAGAAACTAGGCTATATTATAGGATATACCTCATTCTCTGCAGCAACCTATGCCATACCTTTGAACACCGTTGCCTTCTCGTTTTTGCGCTGTCAAAAGATGCTATTAAATCCACTAGAAGCTAAACCAAGGAAGACACCAGGGTTAGCTAACGTATCTTCTAATTTCAACCTAATTTAACAGAAACTCAACACGGTTAACAGGTGCAACACTACTCGCCATTTCTGCATCTTGAAATGAAACGATAGGCCTAATTTATAACTGGCGGAATAATTTGAGTAGTTCTAGAATATGACCATGGGGCAGACTACTTTACGACCATACAGGCGTCTTTTAGCGCGGATTGCAATCCTCTTTAAAGCCGCCAGGGTTATGCGATAAATTATTGAGGAATGCGATCGTCGAGGTGCCCTGCCCCAACATTGCGTGACACATTACACTCAACGAGAATCGCCATCATCATCCAAAAGTTGATGTCAATAGACCAAAAATAGTTGGAAAGCCTACAGAAACTATAGATAATTAATGTGACAATCACATTATTAAAAGTAGACTTGGAGCAATGATTTACTTAATGTACTATTTTTTGTGGAGGATGCTTCAGGTAGTTCGCTGCCCCACCTGCCCATATGGACCGCACGCTCCTGAGAAGAAGGGTAGGCTGTGTTCTTTCCGTGCATCAATGTAGACAATTTCTTACTATCGCGAACTCTTGTCAGGGGAGGTCATTCATTTTGGGTGTCACCTATGACTTAAACAGATAGCCTTCTATGCCACCCGATGTAGGCTACTATTATTGTTACAGTTTTTAATCAATGCAACTAACATTATGTGTAAAGCGACGCAATATAAACCGTAGCCTATGCAATTTATTATCCCGTCTGTTATGACATGTACAACAATGTTTTTCACAATTTGCGACGGAAGGTTTTGACTGAGCGTGTTGGCATAAAAAAAAATAATAATATCACTGTCATCATTGCGAACTGTTGTATTGAGTAAGGGGGTCAGTCTGTTTGTGACGCACAGACAGCCTTTTAGCCTATTTTGCTTAGGCCTCACTTTTAACGACAGTAGGTTGTGAGTGTATGTTGACAAACAATAACCATACAATTAAAATAGTCAACTTAAAACTTTGCTATAAACTATTATTAATTTATAGCACAAAACCATAACCAATAGGCCTACCAGAACCTCGCATATTAGCGTCATGATTTGTGTGCGTCTATTTGGCAAGGCCACTAGCTGTCATGTGTGATCAGGTCAGGATCACGACTAATTGCAATCACCTGGGCGTGCGGGCTGGGGGTCATGGGTACGTAACTTCCTTCCCGACAAACACAAAAGAAGCTCTCCCAAATTGTTTGGTACGCAAGTTGCTTGTCGCTGGTCGGTACAAACCGCGCACTTCATGCTGGATTTTGGTTGCGAACAACTCCCTCGCTGTGGTCTGGGTAGGTGGAATGTTTCATGTACTCCTTACACTTTTAATGTGAGTTGTTGCCACTGCCGTAGACCACGAACGTTTGTCTGACATGTAGGTAATAGCATAAAGTGAGTTTGTGTTTAGCCACGTAGTTTGAACACGGGGCAGGTGGTTGTAGTGTCGTAACGTTTGGCTCATCTTGCTATAGACTGTCATCTCCTTCCTACTCCTGTTTCCCTGTGACTACCAATGCGAATGCTGAACGTGGAGGTAGGCCTCTTACAAGGATACAAGGATACAAGGAAGTTTATTGTCACATGCATATAGTTACTGGAAGTAAGAAATGCAGTGAAATTATGTCTGGTGTCAGCCTATTTGTGCATTAATGGGGGGGGGGGGGGGGTAAAAAGTGCAGTAGAAGAGGGGTTTAGTAGATTAAGTGGCAAGGGCTGCATCAAAAAAGGTGGGGGAGGATTGGGATTGGGTGGGGGGCACCAACAAGGAGCACCCAAGAGCAACAGGGGCAAGGAAAAACTCCCTTACCAAGGAAGAAACCTTGGGCAGATCCACGGCTCAAGGGGCTAACCCAACTGCCAGGGGTCTTGGTGTGTGTGTTGGGGGGATGACAGGGGAGATGGGATAGTGTGCTGTGTATGTGGGGAGAGGGCAGTGTGCAATATGTGTGTTGGAGAAGCTTCCTCATGAGACAATGTGCTGTGTATTGAGGGGGGGGGGCAGTGTGCTGTAAGTATGTTGGGGATGTGTGTTGGAGAAGCTTCCTGATGAAATAATGTGCTGTGTATGTAGGGAGGGGGGGGGGCAGGGACTTACTATTGCAAGCAGAGTACTGTATGTAATGTATGTGAGTGATGACAGTGAAGATGTGTGTGTGGGCGGGAGGGGAGTGGAGCAGTGACTGTGTGTGTGTGTGTGTGTGTGTAGTGTGTAGGTGGGTAGGTGGGGGCAGTGTGCTGTAAGTATGTAGAGGATGTGTGTTGGAGAAGATCCTGAAGACAATGTGCTGTGTATGTGGGGGGTGGGGGGGGGGGGGGGGGCAGTGTGCAGCAAGTATGTAGAGGAGTGCTGTATGTATGTGAAGTGATGACAGTGATGATGTAAGTGTGTGTGTGGGGGGGGGGCAGTGTGCAGCAAGTATGTAGAGGAGTGCTGTATGTATGTGAAGTGATGACAGTGATGATGTAAGTGTGTGTGTTGGGGATGGGGGGGGGGTGGGGGGGAAGAAAGGCTAGGCAATCAAGGACATGGGTAGATGGAGGAGAAATCAAAAATAATAAATAAAAAGTGTGCAAAAGTTGGAGAAAGTCAGATGTGTGTGTGTGTGTGTGTGTGTTTTGACGTGTGATGAAATAAGAAAATAAATAAAAGGTCTGTAGCATAGGGAGAGGGATGTATAAGTGTAAAAGTGCTAAAAGTCTTGTAGGTGTGTGTGGGTGTGTGTGTGTGTGTGGGGGGGGGGGGGGGGGGTCATGAGTGCTGAGGAGTGAATGAGTGCAAAGTCAGTATAGTGTGAGTTCAGAGTTCGGATGGCCTGGGGATAAAAACTTCTCCTGAGTCTCTCAGTTCTGGCTTTGTGACTACATAGGCGTCTTCTTGATTTCAGCGGTAGGAATAATCCATTGTTAGGATGAGAAGAGTCCTTCAGAATCTTTTGGGCTCTTAGGAGTACTCTTCTGGAATAGATATCTTGTAGAGCAGGGAGTTGAGTTCTTATAGTACGTTCAGCTGAGCGCACTACTCTCTGCAGAGTACTACAATCTCTAACTGTGGAGTTCCCATACCAGGTGATGATGCTACCAGTTAGAACACTCTCAACCGCTGAAGTGTAAAAGGCCTTCATGATGGATGTAGAAACTTTGAATTTCCTTAGCTGACGAAGGAAGTAGAGTCGTTGTCTGGACTTCTTCAGAACATATTGAGTGTTAACAGTCCATGTTAAGTCTTCAGTAATGTGGACACCAAGGTATTTAAAACTTGTGACTCTCTCTACAGGTTGCCCGCTGATCATTAGTGGGGTGTAACTGTAGTTCTGCTGCTGCCTTCTGTAATCCACTACCATTTCCTTGGTTTTATTGATATTCAGTGTCAAGCTGTTAGATTGACACCACTGTGCCACCTCATCAACCTGATCCAAGTAGAACTGTTCATTGTTGTTACTAATCAGGCCCAAGATCACTGTGTCATCTGCAAACTTGATGATGGAGGTATGACTACTGTTGGCTTTGCAGTCATGTGTGTAGATGTTGTACAGCAGTGGACTCAAAACACAGCCTTGGGGAGCACCAGTGCTGATGGTTAATGAGTCAGATGTCAGACCCCCCACTCTAACCACTTGTGAACGGTTGGTGAGGAAGTCAAATATCCAGTGACACAGGGTGGTGTTCAGTCCTAAGGCCTTCATCTTTGTGACCAAGGTGAGAGGTACTATCGTGTTGAATGCTGAACTAAAGTCAATGAACAGCATCCTCACATAATTCCCATTCCCCTCCTCCAGGTGAGTTAAGGTGGTGTGCATGAGGTTTGAGATGGCATCCTCTGTAGACCTGTTGGCTCTGTAAGCAAATTGGAGGGGGTCGAAGGAGGCAGGGAGGGATGAGCAGATAATGTTTTTCACAAGCTTCTCAAAACACTTCATCACTGTAGACGTCAGGGCTACTGGGCGGTAGTCATTCAGACATGATGGACTTTTGTTTTTCGGTACTGGAACAATAACAGACTGCTTGAGGCAAGTAGGAACTGTCTCTTGAGCCAATGATGTGTTAAAGATATAAGTGAACACAGGAGCTAACTGAGCAGCGCAGGATTTCAAAACCCTGTTAGAAATTCCATCCGGTCCAGTAGCTTTTCTACAATTTACCCTCCTAAAGGCATTGCTCACATCGACCTCAGAGACACAGAAAGGTGCATCCTCATTTGCTTCACATGCTGCAGCTAGTCCAATATAGTCTGTGTTTCATGTCAAAGCGAGCATAAAAAGCATTAAGTTCATCAGGGAGGGCTTTACTCACATTCATCATAGGAGGGGACTTTCTTTCAAAGCCAGTGATGGTTCGGAGTCCTTTCCACACTCGTGCTGGATCACCCTCCAAGAAATCAGCTTCAACTCTGTCTCTATAGCGCCGCTTAGCATCTTTAATTGCACTACGTAAACTATAAGATGCTGCTTTGTAATCCGTCATATCCCCTGAAATAAGCCCAGCATTATAAGTCATGGTGCGTGTCTTTAATGCCGTTCTCACTTCTCTATCCACCCATGGTTTCTGGTTAGGGAAGCTTCGGATCTTTACAGTTGGGATGATGGAATCAGTTAGCATATTGATGTAACTCAATGATACTTCCGTAAACTCATTGATGTCAGCAGAGTTCGTCTTGAACATCTCCCAGTCAACGTTGCTAAGGGCGTCCTGTAGCCTGGCTTCCGATTGGTCAGTCCAGCGCTTGACCTCCTTCGTCACTGGGGGGTCCGTCCGACTTCTCTGTTTGTACATAGGCAGTAGGAAAACAGCGACATGATCTGATTTTCCGAAAGCTGGTAGAGACTTCGCTTTGTAACTGTTCTTGAACTGTGTGTAGCAGTGATCCAGTGTGTTGTCACCACGTGTAGGGAAGTGAATGTGTTGAATAAATTCAGGCATGGACCGGTTCAGATGTACTTGATTGAAATCACCGGCCACAATAAGCGCAGCTTCAGGGTGCGTGTGTTGTTGTCTATTTAACACTTCTTGCAATTCTGAAACCGCAGCATCTGTGTTGGCTTGTGGAGGAATGTAGACAGCGTTGAATATTACCGAAGTAAACTCACGGGGCAGGTAGAAGGGTCGACAGACGATCGCTAGATGTTCTAGATGAGGCGAGCAGGACTTTGAGAGAACGGTGACATTTCTAGGATCACACCACTTGCTGTTGGTCATGATGCAAACACCGCCACCTTTCGATTTTCCAGATTCCTCAGTCCTGTCAGAGCGAGCAGCAGAGAAAAACTCCACCGGAGTGATGGCACTGTCCGGAACAAGTTCAGTTAGCCATGTCTCAGTAAAGCATAGAATGTTACAGTCCCTGATGTCTCTTTGAAACTGTATCCTCGCTCTTAGTTCATCCATCTTGTTCACAAGAGACTGGACATTGGCTAGGAGAATGCTAGGCAGTGGAGGCCTATGAGCTCTATTCCGCAATCTGTTACGGGCCCTGGCTCGTTTTCCTCGGTGTTTTTTCCTTCTGCGCCGAGATGCGTCTCCATGGTTCCCTGATGCATCTCGGAGAATCTCAGTCGGCCAGGTAGAATCGTCAATTAAAACATCCCGAAACAAAAAAGGCAATTCATTTCCGATGTTTCGGAGTGTAACGCCATCATACGTAATCAGTGCAGTGGAAAAGTGCAAAAAATTAGGGGTTAATAAAAGGTAAAAGAGTAAATATAAGCACAAGTTAGGCGGAGCAACATTGCAATAGCTATGGTCAAACACTCAACTAATGTGAGCAGACTAAGTTAGCTATACGGGCCAAACAACAGCATGCAGCGTCTGTAATTTTCGCTCCCTTGTTTTTATAGCTGACACACTTTCCTCCTCTGCTCCTGTTCCCCTGGGCTAGCTCGCATTGTGGAAAAGGCCGAGGTAGGCATTGGTTATTGTTCTAACAGTGTAACGGTCCTATTTTAAATATGTATCTGGTACAATGTTTTCTTTTTTTTACATGTCGCTTTGACTTATGAACAATTAAACTTCATAAAAACTGTTGTGTATTGTTATGAAATGCGACATAACCATGGACCAGGGTGTTAAACATTTCTCTCTGTTGTAGATCACAGCTGGCTGTCTATCACAGTTTGACCACTGTTTTCCCCCATTAGTTTCTTTTGGTATTAGTCAGTGTTAAACTAACAGCACGTCAAAGTTGGATGTACGGTATGCTTGTTTGTGTTGGTTTATTTGTATGCTTGTCTGAGTGTGATACACTGGTGCATTTACACTGTTTGCCAGGGTCTGTTACTCGACAAGGTGTAGTGCTGTTGCCATCCCTGAGCTCATATTAGCAGCCAGTTAGCGATTTCAGACTGTTACTCCGAGGCTATTGAGACTTATCCCTCCCCCCGGCAGTATTAGTTTTTAATGGGTTCTTGTAACCCCTGACTTAGCTTATCCACTCGGGAGACTGTTACTCCTGGGGCATAGGGGTCTATCTATGCCCCAGGTGGTATTAGTTCATATTGAGTTCTTTGTGACTCCCAACCTAGTTTCTCCACACAGTAGACTGTTACTCTTGGGCCATAGGGGTCTATGTCCCAGGTAGTATTAGTTCATTATAGCTTCTGCTATTCATTGTAGCTGTATCGGTAGCACTCCACTGGCGCTGAATAGCGTGTTTGTCTTGTTTTTGTTTTGTCTTGTATTGTTACCTTTATTGAATGCCCCCTCCTTCCCCCTGTTTGCTAGTATGGCCTGCTTGGTCTATTAGGTAACACAGTTAAGGTACTCTAGGACTGCCGCCTTCCCCTAGTTTGCGGTGAGGGCACATTCTAGTGTAGTGGTTGAGCGTGTACTGAACACCTATTTATACTCGTGTGGGTTGTATTTAGAAAGCTTGAGTGTTACACTTGTGTTTGTGTGTGTGTATGGCCATAGATCACTTTCGGGGCTGGGCAGCCATCCGAGGGTTACTGTACCTGTGTTAATTCAGGCAGTGTAGCAGCCACCAATCCACTGGGCATTTAATTTATGGTTATGTGTGTTACATTTTGTTTTCTTTGATTATTTTGTGTTGTGTATTGTGATTTTGTTTTTATTGGATTTACCTACTGTACACCCCTGCCATCCGTTTTAAACAAAGAAAAGAAATAATAAATATAACATTGTTTATACTACTGCCTCTGTCCTCATCCATTTAGTTGGATAAACCTGAGGGCCCTGTCACACATGGATGCGTTGTTGCTAAAGGAAGGCAGGTGTCAAAAGTTAAAAAATAAATGGAGATGGGCAGCTGTTGGAAACGGGGGAGAACTAACAAGCCATGGTGTAAAGAAATTAAAGTGCCAGGGGTTTGCTTTTGCGCGGTTCGCTGCAAGAAAATTGTTTATGGATGCAATAGGAAAACGTTTTAGCACGCCATCAGTCAGAAGACCGCCATAAGGTTAACGTTTGTGCACTTCAGGACATCTTCCCTACCTGGTGCAACTAGCCACCACGACAGAGGTAGGCTACGTTTATCTATGGCTGACCGTTTTTACGTTTAGAAAGTAGGCTACGCATGTTCTTTCATAGCGCAACACGACCTGTCCCTCACCATATCGCAACCTCTTGTCAACCTTATACAATCTGTACCGTCTCCAGATTGTCGTTATCTTGGAAAACTGAGTTGTCAAAAAACTGAGTTGTCAAAATTACCATGTTTTCATTAAATGCGGATGAGGCAACAAATGGAAATATGAACAATATCTAGAATGTTCTGGTTCGTTACTTTGATGAGGAAATGGGAAGTCTTGCAAACTTGATTTTATAGATTTTACTTGGTGTTGAATTGCATATTAACAAGAAAAAAATCTCCCCTTTAAACACTTTTGGCCTGAAGTAATTAAATAAGAGTGCGTTAAAGCCTTTCTACAATATTGCTGCAGTAGAAAAGAACAGCAATGGCTAATCAGGAATGGTCAGGGTTGGTACTAAAATATATTTTTGTTCATCAGGAAAACTCAATCTTAATCAAGAACACTCTCAATTCGCCTTATTCACATAGCGGCCATTGGCGGCTAAAATGAGGCTACAGGGTACACAAACCATAGGATTGTTATGTTCTATGCATTCACCTGTAGGTGGCATTAATTATATAGTAAGTGTACCCTGTAGCCTCGTTTTGGTTTAAACAATGGCCGCCGTGTGAATAAGGCGAATACTCCCTTTACTTTGCTGTTTGCATCTTTTTGTACATTAAAAACCAATAGGTCGCGATCGCAAAAGGGGTGCTATCTCTATAGGTAGATAAGAACAACGTATGACTTATGGCCTGAAAAAAGTTCAGTCAAACGATTTTTTTTCACTTTAATCCCTGTATACACAGTCTATGGATAGAACAGATATAAATCAGTGATTTAATACATGTAGGTGAGAAGTTAATGTAATACATTTTTTAACCTTCCCACTAACATAATAACTTCCTGCAAGCGTAATTATTATTGGTTTATTACGTTGGTGGGAAATGATCACATTGGCAGGATTATTATTTTTAAAATATGCACCTTTTATTACATTGGTGGTTTATTACGTTGGTGGGAAGTTTTTACATTGGTGGGTGACACACACACACACACTCACGGTCACTTCACCGGGCTGTAGCTCCTGGGTCTCCTTTGGGTCGGTGAGCCAGGGGTCATGAGGTTTCAGCTCCACAAGGTCCAGACCACCATCAGGGCCATCTGCCCACACGATCTCTGTGCATGCAACATCAACCGCACACACACATGCACTCGCGCACGCACGCATTCACACACACAACACAACAAAAACACACACCACATACACACAATACAGCACACACACATACAACATAAATGCCTACAGAAATTGGAGAATAATCAAAGCATACATTTAAAACAACAATGCTAATGGTTTGAAATCAATTGCGAGTTTGATTGGCTTCACTCTTGAACACAGACTATAGCCTACAGTCTATGCTTGAACAAAACGAGTGAATGAATAAATGGTATAAACTCAAACAACTTTGCCATATATTCAAAACTATCTATAGCCTACGTTCTTATATTAAGAGTTCACTCCAAATTATTGTCTAGGTGTAGGTGGTCATAAAATAAATTAGTATCAACATAATAGCCTATTATCTCCCATAAGCCCCAAAGTGTTTGAAATAAAATTATCTGAAATGCAATGGCTTTCAATTCAATTTATGCCTAGTTTTTGATCTGTGTGGCACACAGTTGATTTGACATTCATGAACAATCGTCGACACATGAAGCAGTTTTAATTATTCGCTGCCTAGGCTACAGAATAATTATCCTTTGGCTTGCATCAGATATGTCACTGAACAGCCTACCAAATGTGCATGCCCCTTTATCAGCAGTAGACATATGTCTTTCATCAAAGATTATAACTCAAAATGCCATCATCAAGGTGATAAACAATGTAGCCTTAATACTTTGTATGGGAAGCGAACCTGCGAACACGCAAGAATGTAATTCCTTTCCTATACCGTCTCGCTGCACGTTACACCACCACCGAACGTAAGTGACAGAGTAGCACGATTCCTAGAACCACACGTGAAGTTAAAACATGTTTAATCGTATAATCTTCATACATTCTTTGGAGGTAGTGAATGTGTAAATCCATGCTTGGTGCACTGTCGGGGAAAAAAAACATTTCTATAGGCCTACTTCTATTTTTGAAGTTGTAGGCTACAGGTGACGAGAGCAGAGGTTGACGGAACCATCTTTTTGGACTCGTTTTCCGACTGTGTTTTTTTTTTTGCAACACAGCTTAATTTAGCTTGAAAGTTAACCTGCTACGGAGCAGGTTAGTTCTGTGGCATAAATTCCCATGGTTACCAAGCTGGGATTCACGTTAACCTCATTAATGGAACGGACTTCTCACTAAAATTAGCGAGACTTATTAGAGAAATAAGCCAGGTTTGGCCTTTAGTGAGGTTGATGGAATACCCCCCAGTTAGACTATATACAAACTAGATGCAGGAGGAGGAAATCCAAATGTAAACAGGATTCAGACTAGATTCCGATTCAGATATACAGTAGATTCAGATTATCATCTTATTATAACTGGATTTCCAGACTACAGGATGAGGTACATTCAAATTCTCATACATAGCCAAATGTTTACAAACATTCAAATTCTCATACATAGCCAAATGTTTACAAACATTCAAATTCTCATACATAGCCAAATGTTTACAAACAGTTTTCTCTATTTGCTTCAATTTCTCTGCGAACTTTTCGAACACTTCCAAACACTTTGAGGAGGTAGTTCTCGGCAAATATACATTAGAACTGGATGAAGGATTATCGTTGAAATGTTAACACCAAATTGTTTAAAATGTTACTGTTCAGACACATTCATGAGAACTGTTTATGCTCGCCACGAACGTTGACCATTGTTTGTGCCGAATTTTAACACCTCAGGGAGCTCTGGCCACGAACGTTGGCCATTGTTTGTGGCGAATTTCAACACCTCAGGGTGTTCTGGCTTACCGAGTTCATCCTGCATGAAGCTGTCGGGGGGGTTGACGTACTGCATGGTCGCCACGTTGAGCTTCCAGTAGTGCTTTGTACAGCGGACGGTCCTGTCGCAGGAAGTAAGATGTAAGCTGATCACACAAGGCAACTTTCTGAGCACCTCTTCCGAGCAATTTTGCTGGGGAATGTTACTGTGTATTGTAGTTCTGGAACACTTCCCTTTAATATTGGAAGTTTTTTTTCTGGAGAACTTTAATCATCATTAGCCAAATTTGACTCATTGTAGGATCAGAACACATGGAACAGGTTTTGTGGTTGCCCAGCAACATTGCTGAAAAAGGTGGCCCGAGTATCCTTTAAGTTAAGTTAACTCCGTATAAGTTAACTCAGAGTAGGGGAGACCGGGGACAGTTGCAACAGGGGATGGTTGCAACATGTCAATTTTCTCCAATCAGAAACAAGGTAGAGTGATGACACTCACACTGCATATGCTCAGTTGGATGCCTCCCTTAGCAGAGAAAAAGCAAGGAGATTCCTGAACTGCTCCAGGGTTTATTGTAAAAAAGCTGTTTTTTAGGTATGAAAGTATTTATTTTCTTGAGCTTTGTTTCTGTTAAACTGCTGTCACTGTTTTTGTGATTCAGCTCAAACTTATATGATTTAAATGAGTGATATGTTAACTTTAAGCTACTATGGTTAGCATGTGTCAAGGTCCCCTTGTTTAGCTAGCACATGAGGTTTTATCATGGCTGACAGGAAAGGGGACAGTTGCAACAACTGTTGCAACTGTCCCCGTACAGTCCCGTACAATGCATAAATATGATCATATAAAATATATATTTTTAAAAACATGTTTACATGACAATAGTCTAAATAAAAGTGGATTGCCTCCCAAATTGTTCCATTCTTCCTATGTCACTAAAGTCCTACTGTATTTTATATCAATTTCAATATTTGACATCTGCACATAAGGCCTACTCATCTTGACAAATCTATAATTGTCATCTAATCAAAGCTGGTGAATAAATAACACTAATATTATTATAACTTACATAACTTGTATTTACATACAAAAATAATAATTTTGCTGCACTGACATATATTGTAATATATTGTATTTTTAACATGTTGCAACCATCCCCAAACAATGTTGCAACTGTCCCCGGGCCAGGGGTCAGTTGCAACATCTGACTCCTTACATTCAAATGCAAATTGTGAAAAATGTAGATTCTGTAATTATCTTTAAATAGTTTAGACTATTAACACATATGTAAGTGTATTGTATAAAAAATTGGTTTGTCTAATCCAAACCGTCTCTGAGTAACAGAGCCAAATGCAAAAAGCGTTGCAACTGTCCCCACCGTCTCCCCTAAGTGCTAAACCTCCTTAAAGAAGAGCTGTATGGCTTCATTCTCCTAATTAAACAATGGCACGGGGCTCTTGTTGCCGGAGGTGGGCTTACTCTGAAAGCACTTAGTCTACTTGGAATACCCCCCAGAAAGCCTTTTGAATTGGTTTAGAAGTTTTAAATGCCATGATGTCATGGCTCCTGCTCACATTTAATTTTGGTTTCATTGTCATCCTGGTTTTGATATTTTGTCAGGTTTTGATTTTTGTCTGTGGAAAAAAAGCGTTGTCCCCCCCCCCCACGCCCATTGTTTATTTTCTGTTTGTTGTTTATTGTTTATTCACTGCTGACCACCGACCGACCTGCCATCCATGTCCTCGATGTCCTTGATGAAGACGCCTCCTTGGTGCTTGCACTGGTTCCTGCACGCGCGCAGCTGCCCCTCGCTGCTCTTGAAGATGATGTAGCACTTGCCGTCTGCAGGGCTCCTCCTGAAGTTGATGCCTTTGTAGTAAAAATTATTTGTAAGAAAATAGGCTACAGACTGTAAACGAATGTGATTAGCTTCATCAGTCTGTCTGCCTCATATTTGCATTAACTGATGATTGTGCCTGGTGAAGACACGCCTCGACCATTTGCAAATCAAGTCTTTTGTCGGGGACCGACCATTGGTCCGACATCCCATTAGTCCGAAAATTACCCATTGAGGAGAGATACCATGTGGTTCCATGTTGGTGGAATGAACTGCCTATCACTGTTATGCAGACGACACTCAACTTTACCTGTCTTTCCCACCTGATGACTCTAGTGTTTCCCACCGGATTTCTGCATGCCTTAAGGATATTTCAGCCTGGATGAAAGATCGGCACCTTCAGTTTAATCTCTCAAAAACAGAGTTTTTGGTGTTTCCAGCTAAAACAGCTATTGCCCAACAGATTAACATCCAGCTTGACTCAACTTCACTGACCCCCAACTAGATCGGCACGAAACTTGGGCGTTGTAATTGATGACCGACTTAACTTCTCTGAGCATATAGCTTCTATTGCAAAATCATGTCGGTTTATGCTTTACAACATTAGGAAGATCAGACCTTATCTGACAAGATTCCACACAACTTCTTGTTCAGACCATGGTCATCTCTAAGTTGGACTATTGTAATTCACTATTAGCTGGCTTACCCGCTTGTGTAACAAGATCATTACAGCTGATTCAAAATGCTGGAGCACGCCTGGTCTTCAATCAGCCAAAGAGGACACATGTAACTCCTCTCCTAGTTACTCTCCATTGGCTCCCTATAGTAGCCAGAATTAAATTTAAATCTCTCACTTTGGCCTATAGGACACTAACTAGATCTGCTCCTAGTTATTTTAATTCAATAATCAAGCCTTACATCCCCAACCGCCCACTGCGGTCTTCTGGTGAGCGTATGTTGTGTCGACCAGTCATGAAAACTGGGTCTAATTCCAGACTCTTTTCTTCAGTGGTTCCATGTTGGTGGAATTAACTGCCCAGTGCTCTCCGTTCCTGTGGTAGTTTTGGGTCGTTTAAGAGGGGTCTAAAGACATTCCTATTCAACATATACTTAGTTGTTTAAGCGCTTATGTGTTATGGTTTATATAATGTTGTTTTATTTTAATTGGGCTGTTAATTAATTTGTCTTAGTCTTAGTATGTCATTGTTTTTATATTATTGATTGAATTGACATTATTGTTTTATTATTGCCTTTCCCCTTTTTTACATTGCTTTTTATTAGGCTATTGCTTCAATTGATATTATTGTGTACTACAACTATTCTCCTTACTATATTTGACCTACATTTTAATCTGTTCCCTGTTCAATTTTAAATATTATGATGTTGTTTTGTATTTATGTGTCGCTTTGGACAAAGGCGTCTGCTAAATCCATAACCATAACCATAGATACCATAAATCCGACATACCATAGTCCGAAAAAAAGAAGCCCATTGGTCCGACATCCCATTAGTCCGACGATACACAGTAGAGATGCATGGATGACTTGTAACTGGCTGAGGATAAACCATGTGTATTGGCGAAAGTTCCCTCCTTGTTATCGGTAAGTATTTCTCAATGTATTAATCCACTTAACCACTCTAAGACGGAAAGGAGTCTCTACGTGTTTACTGTTGAACGACGGTAGAAAAAGTGTTATTACTTTACTGAATACTGACCAAGATACAAATCACACAGTTTCACTTTCTATTCACACGTGAACTGACCACGTCATAGCTCAGGGCGCGCTCTTTTGGTTACTCTAGGCAATGCAATGCATAAACATACTTAACTATGTAACAAATCGCCCTTATTCAAAATAACTGATTGCCACTAAATAAGGTTAGGGGCGGATCCAATAAGCAGGAAATCGTGCTGGTTCAATGCAGATGAAGGCCGTTTAACTTAAACTGGCAAAAGGCCTTGCCTTCCTCTTAAGAGTGTATATTACAGAAAGAAACCCAACATATGAGATTGATTCACTTTGTATTGTAATGCACGAACTCGCGGCCACTCGGTGCGCAACTGAAGGCCAGACACATAATTAACAACAAAGTTTCCCAATGTCCCGACATCAAGCAGATGATTCAAACAGTCCAAAACACAAACGTGATCCCCGGAATAGGAAAAGGTTCTTGCGCTTACAGTCTGTTGAGAAGTCGTTCGCCATACGGTTGCGAAACGCAATCTCACCAAAACACGCACGTTAGGAAAAAGGATCCTTTGCTTGCTGTAATCCAATGATTTCGGAAAAAAACGATAATCCACAGCGATCGCAGATACAGAGGAAGAATCACGGTATGTTCAGCATGCAAGGCCTCTAACGCGCGTTACTCCACACAGCCGGCCTCACACAGGTAACTCTCGGGGGCGAGCGCTCTCCTCGCGCCTCCATTTAAACTAAGTGCAATAAAAGTCACTCCTACCCACAGCGCTCTCCTCGCGCCTCCATTTAAACTAAGTGCAATAAAACAGTCAGCTGACATCAAATGTACATACATGGCATATTAAACAGAGAGAAAATACTAATACATTTTCATACAAATAACCATGTAAAAAGGTGATTTTGGCAACCTTTACAACTAGAATGCAAAATGAAATACAATAATGCAATTATAACACAGCCTAATTGTGCTATAATAAACAATCACCCAGTGGTGGTTCTAGGGGCGGGGCCACAGGGGCCCGGGCCCCATCTGAAATCTCATTGGCCCCTGACTGGCCCCTGTACCGTCAATCATCAATAAGTGTCAAATTTTGTTGAGAACTAGCCTGGGTGTTCCCATGCTGCCTTGCGCGTGATTTGATTCACGCTGCTAAGGCAGCCTGGAGACCATGGAGCAAATTTTCGCCTGAGATAGGGTACCAATCACAGAACAGGTGGGAAAGCAAGACGATGATGAGCTATGTACAGACGCATTTGATAGACATCCGTGGCACCCAATAAACGGATCTGGGCATTTTTTTCAAATACGAGAAAATGAACGTTTGGTTCCCAGACCACGTCTCATTGAGAAGTGGTGGCACTAGCCAGGCTAGTTGAGAACGACGATCAGAGATGCAATTCCATTCCCAAACAACTGGTGGCAGTAATGCACCTATGAAGCTTGAAAGCTAAAGCAAACAGTGAACTGTAAAAGAAACAATACATTTGGCTAATAAGAAATGTTTCTGCTAATGTCAGAGAATGTCTAATAAGGGGAGAACTGCCACTCTCGGAAAACTTCCGGTTTCTGAACTGGTTGCAGTTCCTTCTGTGGTTCCACATGAGGGCGCTCGTCCACGAGTGCAGAATGCATGGAGGTCTATGGAGCTGTACCCCTCAAAATCCACTTTTCTTGGGATATAATTTTTTTTTCAAGTAATTTGAGTATTGCATTCGAAAGGAGAGGCAAAGAAAATACACTTGGTTGAGTACTGTATTATATTTTTTAAAGTCACTTAATTGCTCTAAAAAGCCTTTCAAATGTGTCAATGACGTCATTCATTAGCACAATGCTAGCGTGTTATGTGCAACAACGACCCAACCTGTAAGAAATCAAAAGGACATAAGTACTCGTTCATTCAACTTTTGACCTATAACCCATGTTGAAGTTATACAAACTACAATCAAATCTGAGATTTGTCAACGACAATCAGGTGAAAGAGACCAATTTAGCTGTCTAGCTCCATTGACTCCCATTCATTCTGCACTCATGGCGATCGCCCCCAGTGGAACTCTGGTGGAACTGCATCCAAAATTCGGTACAATGGGACTTAATACGGAGTGGCTCTCCGTAGACGGGCTCTGGCTAATGTGAAGAAACGATACATTTGGCTCACGGAAGTATCAGCTGAGCTAACGTGAAGAACAGATACATTTGGCTAACGAAAGTATCAGCTAGAATTCTAACGTGAAGAACCGATGGCAGCGTTTCATCCTCCACAGAAGTTTCTTGGTGAGTCACAAATCTCTATGTTGGTTATCATCATTATGTGAAAGGGACGTTTATTTGTTGCTGTCACAATATGTTAAGTTTGTCAATTAAATTACGAAGCAGCAGCAAGCTTGCAGTGAACTGTTAACATTAAATTAACGTTAGGTTACTTGAGTTGAGGTTTGATTGTTTGTTAGCATGCTGATAGATTTCATGTGTGGAAAGGTAATGTATGAAGTGTTTGAAATGGTGTTATATGAAATGCAGAGAAATGGACATCCTGTTTGTTTGGGGTCCGAAATGAATAATATTACATGCGCTAGTGCACCGCCGTCATGCTATCCGGCAAAAGATTCTTTGGACGCCGCCATTGGCCGAATACCGGCGCCCATTGACTTACATTGAACACATGTAAACAAAACGTCAATTATGTGCTCAAACTAACGCCGCTGACTTATGACAAAAACCATTCCACTTTGATACGAAACTACATTTTTGTACAACATTTATCCAGCAAAAATTACAGAATTTGGATTAAGTAATGTGGAGAAATATCGATATTAAGAAAATTGCCGCTGCGTGACGCCGAGTTAATGGCATTTCCCCTTGTCCATGAGTCACGTATAACAGGTCACGTCGGTGGCCGTTATCCCTCACATGTCAGAGTAATGACATTCAAAAACGTACCTTTATATTACATTACAATTTATAAAGGAACGAAATGTCAAAAGAATTAAGCAATATGTTTGCTGGATGACACGAATATTAGTAAGAAAAAACAAGATTTTTACCGTTATGTCCAGTGAAATTACATATGTTGTGACGCTATTGCGCGGCACGGCCAGCAGATGACATCATTGCACTACAGCAACCAGGAACCAACAATAAACATAGACACTCGAGATTTTAAGGCCGTTGTCAGCCACAACGCATCATCTGAAAATCTGAATTGTGAAGTAGACCTACTCCATAGTAACGTGTGCCTGTTCATTCATTCCATGTCAATAGAACAAACCAAATTAGAATAGGCTAGTAATGCAATACTACATACAATACATATGTATGCATGGTTATACTGTATGTGTGTATGTATGTATGTATGTATGTATGTATATATAACACGCACACACACACACACACACACATATACATACATACATACATACATACATACATACATACATACATACATACATACATACACAGAGCAATACAGAACAGGTTGTCGGTCTGAACTGAAGTTAGTGCTGCATGTAAACACACACGCTACATTTATATGTGTATGTATGTAATGTGTGTGTGTGTGTGTGCATATATATACACACATATACATACATATATATAGAGATAGAGAGAGAAAGAGAGTATTTTCTGTTTTTGTTTTTTGTCCTATGGTCTTATGTTGTTTGTTGTGTTGTATGTAACAGCTTTGGCAACAATGTTCCCATGCAGTCATGCTAATAAAGCAACTTTGAATTTGAATTTGAGAGAGAGAGAGAGCAATACAGAACAGGTTGTCGGTCTGAACTGAAGCTAGTGCTGCATGTAAACACACTTGTCATGCTACATTTATATGTGTATGTATGTAAGGTGTGTGTATGTGTGTGTGTATGTGTATATATATATATATATATATAATCACACATACACAGAGAGAGAGAGGGCAATACACAAGTTTTTGCTGTATGTAAACACACTTGTCATGCTACATTTATATGTGTATGTGTGTGTGTGTGTGTGTGTGTGTGTGTGTGTGTGTGTGTGTGTGTGTATGTATATATATGTACATATATATACAGAGAGAGAGCAATACAGAACAGGTTGTCGGTCTGAACTGAAGTTAGTGTATGTGTGTGTATATATATATATATATATATATGTAACACTTTATTTTAATGTGTCACAGTGTACCTACCTAATTAGGTACGGTGGTATAACCTGTGTAACAACATATACTATCAGGTACTATCATTGTACTTGCATTATGTATTTGTGGGTACCTACATATAAGCTTAGTTGTTACATTGTAATACTGAGTGCTTTTACAAAACTTTGCCAATTGGCCTACATTTTCATCAGAGGCAAAGAGCTGACCTGAGACCTGCTGGATGGGGTAAATCTGGTCATGATAGATTTGACATACAAGCCATTCTTAGCTCCAGTCAAGGCCTCATTGTCTTCAGTGTACATGTTTTTTTGCTCTTGGGTGCTCCTTGTTGGTGCCCCCCAACCCCCCCCCCCCCCCCCCCCCCCAATCCCAATCCTCATCCTCCCCCACCTTTCTTATGCAGCCCTTGCCACTTAATCTACTAAACCCCTCTTCTACTGCACCCCCCCCCCCCCCCCCCCCCATAAATGCACAATTTCTTCCTTGGTAAGGGAGTTTTTCCTTGCCCCTGTTGCTCTTGGGTGCTCCTTGTTGGTGCCCCCCACCCAATCCCAATCCTCCCCCACCTTTTTTGATGCAGCCCTTGCCACTTAATCTACTAAACCCCTCTTCTACTGCACTTTTTACCCCCCCCCCCCCCCATAAATGCACAAATAGGCTGACACCAGACATAATTTCACTGCATTTCTTACTTCCAGTAACTATATGCATGTGACAATAAACTTCCTTGTATCCTTGTAACAGCTGTGCTGCTACAACCTTGTTACTCTTTGATACAGTGGAATAAACCTATTAAGTGTACCAGTTAATTACTTACATGTACATATGACATGTATGTTGTGTCTTCGATGTCTTGGAACAGGTCTACTAATTCACTACATCAACTGTGTTGGTACACACTTATTGCTCTTTGATACAGTGGCATAAGTACTAAGTACTTGGGCAATTCCATGGAAAATGACGTTTTTTCTAACATCCATAACGCCAATAAAATGTGATGGTATGGTATGGGTAACACTTTATTTTAATGTGTCGCTGTTACAGTGTACCTACCTAATTAGGTACAGTGGCACAACCTGTGTAACAACATGTACTATCATTGTACTTGCATAATGTATTTGTGGGTACCTACATATAGTTGTTACATTGTAATACTGAGTGCTTTTACAAAACTTTGCCAATTTGCCTAAATTTTCATCAGAGGCAAAGAGCTGACCTGAGACCTGCTGGATGGGGTAAATCTGGTCATGATAGATTTGATATACAAAGCATTCTTAGCTCCAGTCAAGGCCTCATTGTCTTCAGTACATGTAACAGCTGTGCTGCTACAACCTTGTTATTCTTTGATACAGTGGAATAAACCTATTAAGTGTACCAGTTAATTACTTACATGTACATATGACATGTATGTTATGTCTTCGATGTCTTGGAACAGGTCTACTAATTCACTACATAGTACATATATCAACTGTGTTGGTACACACTTATTGCTCTTTGATATAGTGGCATAAACCCATTAAAATGAAGTGTACCAGTTAAGTACTTACAATGGCATATTACATGTTTGTTGTGTCATTGGTGTCTTGGAACATGTCTGCCATTACCCTACATACTGTAGTACATGTATCAACTGTGTTGGTACACATGTATTACTCTTTTGATACAGTGGAATAAACCCATTACAATAAAGTGTACCAGTTAAGTACTTACATCTACATATATACATCCTGTCAATGATGTTATGCATCCTGTAATTGAGGTGTTGAAACGTGTCTGCTGTTACACCACACAGTACATGTGAATTAGTAGACCTGTTCCAAGACAAGACCTGTTCCAGTTCATTCCACTGTATCAAAGAGTAACAAGGTTGTAGCAGCACAGCTGTTACATGTACACTGAAGACAATGAGGCCTTGACTGGAGCTAAGCATGCTTTGTATATCAAATCTATCATGACCCGATTTACCCCATCCAGCAGGTCTCAGGTCAGCTCTTTGCCTCTGATGAAAATGTAGGCAAATTGGCAAAGTTTTGTAAAAGCACTCCGTATTACAATGTAACAACTATATGTAGGTACTCACAAATACATTATGCAAGTACAATGATAGTACCTGATAGTACATGTTGTTACACAGGTTGTACCACTGTACCTAATTAGGTAAGTACACTGTAACAGCGACACATTAAAATAAAGTGTTACCCAAAAAAGGAATAGTAACATTCACATCATACAAATGCCAAGGCATTTCACTGGCGTTATGGATGTGACAAAAAGTCAATTTTCCGTGGAATTGCCCACTTACAATTACATTACATGTTGTGTCATTGGTGTCTTGGAACATGTCTGCCATTACCCTACATACTGTAGTACATGTATCAACTGTGTTATTTATTACTCTTTTGATACAGTGGAATGAACCGATTCAAATAAAGTGTACCAGTTAAGTACTTGTACATATACATGTACATATTATATACATCCTGTCAATGATGTCATGCATCCTGTAATTGATGTGTTGAAACGTGTCTGCTGTTACACCACACAGTACATGTGAATTAGTAGACCTGTTCCAAGACATCGAAGACACAACATACATGTCATATGTGCATGTAAGTAATTAACTGGTACACTTAATAGGTTTATTCCACTGTATCAAAGAGTAACAAGGTTGTAGCAGCACAGCTGTTACATGTACACTGAAGACAATGAGGCCTTGACTGGAGCTAAGAAAGATTTGATATACAAACCAATCATGACCAGATTTACCCCATCCAGCAGGTCTCAGGTCAGCTGATGAAAATGTAGGCAAATTGGCAAAGTTTGGTAAAAGCACTCAGTATTACAATGTAACAACTATAGCCTATGTAGGTACCCACAAATACATAATGCAAGTACAATGATAGTACATGTTATTACACAGGTTGTACCACTGTACCTAATTAGGTACATGTAGGTACACTGTAACAGCGACACATTAAAATAAAGTGTTGCCGATGAATTGCCCCAGTAGTGGACAATAACTTCTATTCTAGCCTACACGTCACATGTAGCCTACTAGAAGTGATGTTTCAGCTAGAAGTGATGGTTCATAAATTAACCCTCCAACTTTGCTGATGCACAGAACAGGTGTGCTGAGCTTTGTTTTTGGCTCTTCAAAGTGTTGTAAGTAAGGTGGTGTAAGTAGCCTACAGTATAGGCAGGTGGTGAGACAGGTCAAGAAATATGGTGCAGTACTATACAGTTGATTTTCAGAAGGTGGTTTAGAGTAGTATAAATGAAATATAAATATGTGCACTGTATTACCTTATAAGAGCAGAATAAATATGGCTATGAATAACAATGTCAGATGATATTATTTTAAATGTTGGTGACACTACATTAATAAGGAGAATAGCAATAATAAACAATAATGTGAACGCAATATCAATGGGAAATAAATGGAAATCAACAAATACTATACAATACAAATAACATACAAACAATGACTCAGAACAGCCTAAGTGCATGGTGAACAAATATGTCTTTACACCCCTGTAGACAGGTGCATGCAAAAACACACAAAGCAGACAAGGATTTTGTTTTTATAACACATGTAATAAGCAATGAACATTTGAAGATGTATTGTTTTGTTCTTCTAACATCAATAGTAGTTGTGCAGAGGTTGTAACATAATGATAAATACATGCTGCCTGTCACATTATGAATATATACCCTGTCTTGTCTTGCACATCAGAAGCAGCAGCACTATGCTATTACATCGTTCACCGTAGGGACTAATATGAGGGAGACTGAGCTGCCAATTTCTCTTAACAGGTCCTGCACCATATCTACAAATATCTGTTCTGCTCTGCACAAACATAAGCAGGGTCTGATTTAGCGTGGCAGAGTGCTGATTGACAATAACATGGTTCCCTGCAGTGTTTGGTTGATTCCCATTGATGTTTGTGGGTTCTGTTTGACTGTACATTTTATGTGTGGCATCTCATTCCTCAGTTGTCTAACATGTTTTCTGACGGCCACTGATTGCATTAGCAGCTGAAAGACCAACTTGTAACAAGGTCCCAATTGTGGATACACCCATTAACAGTCCTTGCGACCAATGACATCCGGATCAACTACAAACTTTTGATTGATTTTCAACAATGAACAGTTAGTTCAGTGTAATATGTCCAGCTCTCTCCCCCATCTTAATAAGTCAACATTATATGATATGACCCTATTTTTACATTATAGCCTACATATGTTATAGCCTAACCCTTATCTATAGGTGACTGATGAGATTCATGTTAGCATATATTTATTGGCGACACAATTAATATTGGAGCTATTTCACTGTCGCAGACACAGACGTGCTTGGTAGCCTAGACTACGTAGTCATAGGCCAACATGAGACTTAAGCCCTCGTGTCGTCATGACTTAGGTTAGCCTATGTTCTTACTGTTGTGATTATCTGTAGGACATATTGTCTGTGCAACACAATTGTAGGCTAGGCCTATATTTGATTTTCAGTAAGCTTATATATCAATGATAAAGCTTCTTTACTTTTTTGGTGTAATTATTTAGTTTTTTTTATCTATGTAGGCTATTTTTTTAATGTTACATTATTATTTTGTTAATACATGGAATAAATCACCACAAACACACGCGACTGTAGCCTATTGGCTTCTTCTGTAGCCTACCCGGCTTGCGCAGCGTGGCTAACAACGCCCATAAAACAAGTGTAACCGTCGGCTCCTCGAGGCTTAATACTTAAACGAAGTTACAGCAGCTATTAGGCCCGAGGTGCAGTGAAATGGCGTCATCTGGTGGTCATACAATTCACCCACTATTAGACCCGAAGTGCAGGAGAAGTGGATATTCAACTACGCCATCCTTCAGGTCGCAGCGACACGTAGGTGTACTTTATGTGCTGTGTCATGCTGCCATCTAGTGGTTGTGGAATATTTAACACCCATTATAGTTCTGGGAATAGATGTGCCCTCGAATAAATGTTGTACTTTGTTACAAATTATTTGGGTAATCCATCTGATAAATTGTGTTTTTCTTTTTATACTTCGTACCTTTATAAATTAAAGTGTATCATTAAGGTACCTTTTTCAATGTCATTACTCTGACATTCGACATTAGTCGACCATAAATTTGGGCAATGGGCACATTGTTAGGGGTTGACACTTTGCATAAGATTTCTCCACATTACTTGATCCAAATTCTGTGATTTTTGTTGTATAAATGTTGTACAATTATGTAGTTTCGTATCAAAGTGGAATGGTGGTTTTCATAAGTCAGCGGCGTTAGTTTGAGCACATAATTGACGTTTTGTTTACATGTGTTCAATGGGAGCCGGAAATCCATAAATAGCGGCGTCCAAAGAATCTTTTGCCGGATAGCATGACGGCGGTCGCTAGTGCGCCTTACCAAATGTAAATAACGTTCGATTTTTTTTTTTTCCTTGAGGAAAAAGTTTAGCAGCTGCTAACATGAACATGAGAATACATGCCTAATAGCTAACGCTACGTTTTTGTAGTTAATGTGAGCTATCATTGCAAAGTTATTAACCACTATTCTGAGTTTATTTGATTCATGGGCTTCGCATGAATTCTGTCTCAAAGTGTTAGGACAAGGAGAGTTTAATTGAGATAAATTGGTTAAATGTTCTACTCACTCAAGCTTTATATGATTTAAAATAATAACTGGTTTTACAGTTGCCAGACGACATGCTGAATACAACCATGGATTTTGTAAAACACGCATTTGTGTTTCACCTACAGACTGGGATGGCGCAGGAGCTGGTGACTTCAACCCACAGTCTTCAGAACCACCAGTCACCAAGCATAGCTGCTCCTAATGGTATGGTGCTATTTCTTATTGCCACTACACTGAGCATATTTTGTCATTCATTTTAGAAACGCCAGGTTGACAGTGGGTTATGAAGGTTAATAACAATTAAGTTACTCAAACTTGTTTCATTTTCTTCTCTCTAGAGCAGATGGTTCTGTGCAACCTCTCCTAAACTGGTATTCCGAAGATGCAGCACGGAAATAGGAAGAGGCCACTCAATGACTTCTGATCCAAAGACTTCAAATGGTAGGAATATTCCATCTTTAGTGTTTTGCTACCCCTTCCGTAATTTTTCGCTTTCAAATGACCCATCGTCAGTCTTCAAATCAGAATCAGGCTTTTCTAACTGGAAGCAAGACGGTGGCTTCAAAGACCATTCCAAATAAGACCATTGTAAAAATTGTGTAAATATGATGTAGTTGTTGCTCACATGCTGTGTGTGTGTGTGTGTGTGTTTGTTTTAATGTACGCAAACTGGCAGTGAAAGTGGTTTCTCTTATCAACAAAAGGGGAAACAGTTAAAGTAAAACTTGTTTAATTGAACTAAAAATGTGTGTATGATGATGTATGATTTCTGTTTAAAATAGCAATGTATTTCCACTGAAGTGTCTATTATATTTTAGTTTTATATTGTGTTTTCAATGCACATTATAAATAAATGGGAAAATTGTTAAGAATTGTATTTCCTTTTTTGTTTTTTAGCATTTAGCATTCAAGTATTTGAACAAGGTAAGACTGGTGAAATGTATGCACCTTACTGCTGTGGTGTAGACTAGCTGTAGTGGGTATACTGTGATGAACCCCAAATATTAATACCTATCCTTGTCTGTTTTAAGTGGGTATACTGAGATGGTGATTCTTTTTAAGTGGGTATACCAGAGACACAGCACTCAAAAAATCCTCCATAGAAATGCATGGGGCTAGTTTGTAACGCCAATATGGCCGTTGTCTACACATATCCCACCCCTTCCTCGGCAAAACGTCAACATGTGAATACATTGAGCCAATCATGTGGTGTGATGTGAATACATTGAGCCAATCATATGGTGTGTTATGAAGACATCGTGCCAATCATGTGTTGTGAACTCGCCGCTGGAGCAAGATTGGTGTCGTGAAGCCTTGCGCATGCACATTTCTGCCGAATAGGACGCCCGATGAGTGACCAAAAAGCGTTGCAATATGGCTGTCGAGTGGAGGGACTTGCCTAAAAGGACTTTGGGTATACCGCGTATAGTCCTGCATATCACGTAGACAACGTGCCTCTGCCTTACTGAACAAGGTATTTTCTGTGTATGGATGTTGACCGGTTCTTGGCCCCTCAGTGTATGATGTGGCCCCATTATGGCCCCTGTCTCAGAAAAATCCTAGAACCGCCACTGAATCACCAAAAAATGAATCTAAATAATATTACATCTAAATCTGAGTCTAAATTACAATATGGAAAATGGCACTAGCACCATGGATTAGGCAGGTCGGGTAAAGAAAAAAGAACCAAATTGTTAATTGCCGGTGGGTCGTGGGTTGATGAAGGAGGGTTATGCCAAGTCATTAACGACTTCACTAAACCTTCACTGTTCTCTATGCTGTGAATGCGTCTGTGGGCGTATTTTCCATGTCTCCTCCTCATACGTTATTTGCGATGCGCTAATTTGTGATGGGTTTTTTCGTAGGGAAGTTTTTTAGACTGAAACACGTTTCGATGTTCGTTTGCAAAAAAAAAAAATTAAGTTTGTGAAATAAAGTGATTGTTTTACTTTGTAGCAGAATACTTTTTAGGGGGAAATGTAAATCTTAGCTGATTCGAGACCATATGAGGGCAAGTTGACAATGTGTAAACGTGAGCAATATGGTCAAACGAAAACGTAAATATAGGCTAAGGGTAAATCTAGTAGACTAATACAAGCTGGCCCACATTATCCAGGGAAGGGTATTTTGGGTAGGGGAACGTTCAACTATGGGTTAATGTTTCAGTTAGTAGGCCTATAGCTTGACATTAGTGAGGACATTAAACTCTGTGTGATCGATTTAGTTTAATTACCAATTATGAGCTTTAAATAACTAATGAATAAATTCAGACTGCTGTCTATTTCCTAAAAACTCCGTCTGTCATTGTTTTTGTTAGACTGACGTGACGCTCTGTGTGAATAACATTATGTTTTACATGAATTTATCAACAAAGACAGGGTAGTGGGTGCGTCCGTGGCAGTTACACAGGTAACCCAGGTTCGCATCCCGTGAGATGCGACAATTCAGCCGTGGATGTGTTTTTTTTTTTTTTTTTTTTTTTTTTTTTTTTTTTAATTTTTTAATTTTTTTTGCAAACGAACATCAAAGCTAACGTGTTTCAGTCTAAAACAACTTTCCTGCGACAAACCCCATCACAAATGAGCGCATTCCAAATAACATAAGAGGAGGAGACACGCACAATATGCCCCGTACGCATTCACTCACACACAGAGGAGCAGAGAACAGCTCAACACTGACAATTAGCGTCAATATTTTGGTCATTAATGACTTAGCACAAGCCTCCTTAAAAGTCATCCATGCATCTCTACATGTGTATCGTCGGACAAATGGGCTTCTTTTTTTCGGACTATGGTATTTTGGACTTATGGGATCTCTCCTCAATGGGTCATTTTCGGACTAATGGGATGTCGGACTAATGGGATGTAGGACCAATGATACGGAACCCTTTTGTCATGTACTGTAGGGGAGACCGGGGTTGGTTGTCACAATTGGGGTCTTGGCTTTAAATGTGTGTAATTTTTACTTTTAAAATGTATTGTAACAGGGAGCAATTAACCATCAAAGACACTCTGACATAATGTGACGGGGTTGGTTGTCACAGGGTATGGGGTTGGTTGTCCCTATAGCAGTGGTTCTCAAACTTTTCATAATGAGTACCACCTACAAAAACAATTGGCTCTCCAAGTACATTTTACATATGGTTTTGCGTTATAAAAAGACACCTTGGAGACTCCCTGAGTACCACTAGCGAGAGTTCGTGTACCACCAGTGGTACCCGTACCACAGTTTGAGAACCACTGTCCTATAGAGTTTCAATGGGATTTCAGTGATAAAATGGGATCTTAAAAAATTATGTGTAACTTTAGTTTTTTAAGCTAGAAACTGCAAATAAGTTTTAATATGAATACCACCCCTATGATAGTTGTCATCAATGCCCCTTATGTTTAGAATGGGATTAAAGGAGGTGATCAGTTACTTTACTGTGTTGAGAAATAAAATTAAATAATTTTCAGTGCTAAAACCTCTTTATTATCATGTAAGTTGCAAACAAAGTTGCAAACACAGTGACAACTGTGTCACAGTGACAACAAACGCATGTGACAACCAACCCCACAAGCTATGTGACAACCATCCCCAACTGACCTCTTTAAAAAGATGTTAACCTAGCTGCCACAAGGCCTTAACTTGATAGCTAAAATATGACTCAAAATAAAGCTACTACCTTTGGCTTTTTAATGAGTGTTTTATTTTTGAATTACTAATATCCTACAAGCTCTCAATACAAAAACAACACCAACACCCATGAAATTAAAAAATTGTCTCCTCACCTCAATGTTGTGTGTCTGCTCAGCAAAATTCCTAGTGCAAATGAGTAAGCTATCAAAGGGTAACAGTTTGATATCAAAATTTTACCACAGCGCCACCTAGTGTGCCTGGAATAAGCAATGTGACAACCAACTCATGAGACAACCAGCCCTGGTCTCCCCTACACTACAGCTTTTGTCTTATGCCAGACTTCACCATAGGTGGTCGGCGCCAATTAAGCATGCATATGTCATATGTATGGGGCGTGTCTGAACTTTTCCACTGCAGCAGACAAAGAGCCTAACAGGATAAAAGGCAGTGACATAGGAGAGTCGGGAGGTGACTTGAACAAAGGCAACTTGTTTCATGTTTTCCTCCGAGCCGGCTTGTAATAAACCTGGGAGTGTTCCCTTTCTTAACACATTTCAGTTCGGTTTGCTTCCACGTCATTTTTAATTCTCACCACACCTTCCTTCAGTGACCCGACGGCTTCGGAGTCCAGGGTCAGCACGCTCTGCGCAACCTGAGATGCCATGGTGACAGCCGAAGCCTCCATCGAGTCTGTCACAAAAAAAAGGGCAACCATCTTCTCGTCATTTAAAACAAATATGTACTTCTTTTACCATTTTAAATATGCACGGGAGATACACACACACACACACACACACATTTGGCAAGTCAATAATTGTGGAGTTTGAAAGGGATGCAATTACACCAACAACTACCAAAATCCAATCAATGTTGAAATGTTAACTATATGCAACAATGTATTGTAAATTAACTTCCTTCCTGTCAATGAACATGTCATCATACAGATGCAATTGAAAAACAGTGTGAAAATAGCCTACTCCAGTGGTCCCCAAACTTTTTCTTCAGAGGGCCAGCTCACTATGCCTCAAGGGCGTAGGTTTGGTCTCAGCTTTGGTGGGGACACATCCACAACTCCTGTTGTCACGATACCAACATTATTGTTTCAATACCAGTGGCAATCATATAATTTGATTGACCCTCCACAAACACACACATAGAAAGTGATGGTTGTCATAGGTTTCTTTTTCATATTTTGGAATTCATATAAACTATAAATCAGGGCTCGAATTATCTTTTTGTCTTTAAGGGGGTCTCTCTATCTCATAAAAAGTTGGCACACCCTGCGCATAGCCTAATAAGGCGATACAATTAAATAGCATAGGGGCAAGTGACTCTTTTGCGCAGTACAGTATATGCGTACGGTAGGCCTAGGGCTTTACCTTGACACACGCACACAACAGAGTTTTTGTTTTTATAGAAATGAATTCCTTTTAATTAATTTCAACATATTATTTATTGTAATAGTCCATATTTCCTTTCAAATTCACAATACAAAGAAATAGACACATGATTTAGTCTGAGTGCCATTCTCAATTTCACAACGTAACTCATTTGAACCAGACCACCGTCTCAGCTAGGCTATCCTCAGTGTCAAACACAATAATGTAGTCTTTAACTTATACACAGGGCAAATGCACTAACTGGAAGAAATTAATAAAGCCATTTCAGCCAAATTATGTTCTAGTAGGTATTAATGTACACGTATAACAACATCTGGGTGTTCAGTCGTCTCGTGTGTTGAACCGTGGAAAATTAATAGACAATCAATTTTGGGATTTGCACTGAGAGTATCCATCGGAATATCGAGTCGGGTATCCATTGAATATTCAGAGATTGCTAACGGGTGTTAGCCTAGAAATCTAGACGCACCCTAGCGGAAGCAAATTACATTTGCTTCCAGGGCTAGTCTAGCAACTCTCCGTTGGCTTGTGAGCTCGAAAAATTAAACTTCTATCAGGACAATCAAATCGTGTACAGCAGGGGTGTCCAAACTTTTTGACTCAAGGGCCGCAGTGGGTTTTGATTGGCCGGCGGGCCACACAACAAAAAAATAATGTGTGTGTGTGTGTGTGTGTGTATATGTGTGTATGTGTATATATATATAATATATATATATATATATACACACCGTGTATAATTTAAATGGCAAAGTAATTTTGTTGTAGAAAATTAATTTCTTAATAAATACTGTTCATTTGATGTTGTTTAATTCATTTATTAATGGTGCACTGTCACTTTAAGACTCTTTTGCCAGCTCCTATAGCCTATGGCTAGTGCTGTGCCTATGGCTCACAGTTTATAAATGGTCAGTAGTGGGAACTACTGTTGCCATCGCGATTTCCTTTTAAAAGTTTCTTATAAAAAGGAGATATCAATTATCAACAATAACAAGCCAGCTGGAACCTGTCGCAGTCTCTACCTCTTGTGCACGCTCAAATGCGTTCCCAATTAAATGGAGTAGCATAACGTAGTTAGATCTGCTGCAATGGAGATACTATGTATCTTGATGTAACAAACTGTTGACATTGACATGGTAAACGCTCTCTAAGAAGAGCGTAAAGTTTGCAGTAGCCTAAAGTTAATCACAACGTTGTATGCTGGAAAAAAATGGCGAGCGGCCTATGATAACCTAATTAATTAAATGCACGGCAGGCCGGATTAAAGTGCGTGGCGGGCCGGCTCTATGATAAACTAATAAATGCTCGGCGGGCCGGATTAAAGTGTGTGGCGGGCCGCAGTTGGCCCGCGGGCCGTAGTTTGGACACCCCTGGTGTACAGAGTCGTTAGGCGGGCTTAACATAATGATTGATGGCAGAGTTGCAACAGTTTGGCTTAAATTTCCTGCTACTTGAAAACAAAGAAGATGGATGTTGCTGTTGGCCAACAGTGTGACACGAGTTAAGCTTGTTTTATGATGGCAAAAGTTTGAACTAGCCAACTAGCTCCGCTGGTGGGAAAACGCATGGGACTCAGCGCTGTCCTATTGCGTGCAGAGGGAATTTGAAAGACAACCGATTATCCCGCCCCTCGGACTGAGCACTGCGAACGGTGAGTGCCCAGACCCTACATTTTAAAGGAGAATTCCGGTGTAATATTGACCTAAAGTGTGTTGAAACATGATACCGAGTGTGAACGTATGTCTCATAGCCCATCTCGGCTTGTCCCCTGCACTCCAAAATCTGGCGCTAGTTAGCCGATGCTACCAACAGCTTTTTCAATGGTGGTGCTTCGGCATCGGGCTAGCCATGCAAATAAATCACTGTTTTACACCATTTACGAGGCTTAATGTATCTCCACACTTCATTGGTAGACTTCTGAGGGCCCTGACATTTAAAACGAGAAATTGAGAACTTTGAAAAAGCACTGGTAGTTTACTTACAAGACGATTTATACAGACAGTATCTTCACGAAGTTTAGCGTTTGCAGCCATCTTGAATTTAGTCACGATAAGTCGAGCGACTAGTAAGAATGAACAGGTATGATAAGGGATCAGATTCCAAAAATAATTCTGTGGAAATGCATGGATTCCAGTTGCTGCTACTGGAAGAAACTGGAATCCATGCATTAACTAATATACATAGACGCCGCATTGGCTGCTGGAAACAAGAAATGCGGCCGTCATCTTGGACCGGTCATACTCCTCGTTGCGTTGCAGCAGAAGACAGAAGATGACAGCACTGTGCAGCATGTTCCTTCTCAAATCGGCGGACCATACTCGGGGGATTTACTTTTCACAAGTAATATTTAACATAACCGTACTATTGGTTGTATTTTGTGAATAGAATATTACCAGAGAGCTGAGAAGGAGCAATCTTTGATATTACTGTATGAAAATCGTAGCCATCTAGCTAGGCTATGTTTACTCGGTGTTCACCCGGCTATGAACTGAGACTTGATAAGTCATATTCCATAACACTGACTTAGATTACAACTGACACAAGAAGGCTATTGTAGAAATAAATCATGGCCGGCGAATTTTACACAAGTGGCACAGACTAGCCTATTGGGCAATCGCTAGCTGCTACTTGTAGCCTAAGTGTGTTGGTGGTAGCCTCACTATTTCCTGAATAAAGTAACTTTTCAATAGCTCAACTTCTTTATTTATCAAGTAGCTTAGCCAGACAAGCTACACTGTTCTTGTCATGTGAAATTAGAACAATTTAAAGTAGCTTCCTATGTAGTGAACTAGCCTACTGCTGTGTTTGTGTTAGGCTACTAATACATTTGACTGGGTGGTAGTTTTGTGTAGTGTTTTATTCATGGCAGAGTAACTGATAGTTTAGCTCACTAAAATTTCGAAGTAGCTTGCCCAACACTGTTTTATTCACATGTCATTTACCCTAACAAGAATAAGATGCCTCTCAAATTCCTTTTCATTCATTTATTTATTATTTTGTATCTCTCCAGAACAACTGCCTTGTTCAAGAAGACTGTGAATGAACTGAACGGTCTCCTCACACCCCTGGAACTGAGGAAGGTGCAGCTCTTCATTGCAGTACTGCAGGGCATCTGCTACACTGTGACTGAATGTTTGATTTATGAGCTCCACCTTCATCACCTGCATTCGCCACTCTGTGTCCCATTTTCCCATCGTCTGGTTGACTCAGTCCTCTTTTATGGAGTTTACCCAGTTTACTATGCCATCTTATTTGCCCACCTGCTGTCTGAAGCACTTTTGTTCTCAGCCAAAGTGTACCCAAGCAATTTTAGCAAGGTGGTAACATACAAAATGACATGCACCAGTTGTCGAAATCATAGAACCAACTGCATGACGGTAACTCTGTCTCACTGAGCCTGTGAAGACACTCCCTGATTCTTTACTGATTGCAATGAACGGGTTGATCTTAGCAGTTTCTAAAATGTTTCTTAATTCCTTTTTATTTAATCTCTTCATTGGGGCTGGAACCTTTCTGTGAACTGTAAATAACAGATGCTGTTGATGAACCCATTGACACTGTACAAGTGACAAGTCACCTTTTTGTCTTGAATTGATGAACTGTTACACTTACTATGCCAAACCAATGTCTGTTTTTTAAGGATCAGAAACAAACCTACAAACTTGCACTTTACAATATTTATGGAACTTGTCTAACAAATGCTGTTGATATTGAACCCAGTTACTCCATTTCCTTTATGCCACACCAATGTCTGTTCATCACTTTATTTTTGATGGCACTGAACTGAAAATGTTAATGGATTTTTTTCTGTAAATTTAACTCATTAAAACTTGTATCAAACCAGTTTTTGTGAATAGAATATTAGTTATGTTCCCAGGATTAGTGGATTAGTTATGTTGCCAGTTTTTACTTTCACTTTGTAATATATCATATATCAGAATATTCTATTACTGTTAAGCCCACTATGAATATTAAAATACACACAACCATGTTTCCTGTATCATACAGCTTTTCTACTGGGAGGTTTACAACTTATTCTGAGTCAATTTACCCAAGTTTGTCACTAAACCACATAGGCCTACTTGGAATACCCCTCAGATGTCTGAATGGCACTGATCTCACTTAAATGTTTATGGAACCTTTCTGTGGACTGAATAATGCTGTTGATGGAACTTTTCTGTCAACTGTGAACTATATTTAACTCATTAAACTTGTATCAAACTAGTTTTGTCTATGCTGTCAAACATGGATTATGTTACCAGTTTTAATATCGGACGTCAGGTCACTTTATATCATATATCAGAATATTCTATTACTGTTAAACCCACTATGAATATTAAAATACGCTAAATCATGTGTCCTGTATCATAGCTACATGTATGACCTTTGCAGCAAAAAAAACCGCGTGAGAATCTGTTCGGTATTCAGTGAGATATGATTAATTAAGTGCGCTGACAGCTCATCTCACCGGCCAAACAGATTACACTGAGTGGAGTGGATGACCGGTCCAAGATGGCGGCTCCAAATCTCGTCAGCGCTAGTAAGGAGCAGCGGTCGATGCGGCGTCTATGTATATTATGTCTATGCTTGAACCCGCCACCTCAACACACACCATCATGGGAGTCGAGCGCTCTAACCACTGAGCTAAAAGCCCAAGCTTCCAACTCAGCGGTTAGAGCCGTTCTTAAGGTTAGGGGTGTGAGGATTTACACACGCAACTAGCATCACCAGCTAGCATACACCAGCCCCAGGTCGGTTACCAGTTGATCCAATATTAGTATTAGCAGAAATATAGCCTATCTTATACACACCAATTGAATTGAAATAGAAATTGTATAGATTTTTATTTTTTGTAATTATTCCACATTTAGTGTAGTCATATCAGATCCTGAAGTAGCCTACAATCCAAATGCAAGCATGAAACTTCAGAGTACTATTGATCTACTTTTGCACACAGCATGACAAGACCTAATGCTAGGTAGGACTCAAGTCATATCAAGTCAAGACCTAGAGGGCTGAAATGTGGTCAGTTCAAAGGTGCTTGTTATCCGGTACAAAAAGAAAATAATAATCTAGCCTTTGTAACTTTGTGTCAGTACATCACACAGTTATTCTAATTGTTTTCCAACAGTGCCTCAGCTTTCCAAAAGAAAGCAGGCATTTGATTATTGGCTTATGTAGGAGCAATGCCCTCCTAAGTCAAAATGGGGCAAAAGTATAATTTATAATTGCTCAGATTTGCAAAAGAAAAGATTTGACACATGGCACTAACAATTCCATAATGGACCTTTTCACCACCTCTGAGCATCCACTAACCTGGACCTTTTAGGGGGGCTTTTCTCTCAGGGTGAATGAGAGGATGCTTAATTGCTTTTTACCCGACATTTTTGAATACAGATGCAATGATTAATGCATCCATGGCCAGGATATAATTATATAACACTTACATTATATTGTTCTTAAACAACGAGTAGGAAAACTATAGTAACTATAGATTGAAATGAATTAAGTTATTAGCTGATTATCCTGTTCTCTTCCAACTCCACCTCGTTTACCACCTCCGCTATGCATTCACCGAAGGCCGAGACTGCTCACGAAACTGAAACTCAAGAGTTCGTCCGGCAACAAAACTATTTCCTGATTGGTTGAGAAATCCAATTTTCTGATTGGCCGATAGGTTAGTAACTGAACAGCAGCTCTCTGAGCTGAATGAGCGCACAGACAGCAACGTTGTGTGACACGTTTGTAAAATATAGCCCTTAGAAATTTCTGTGCGGGCAAGTTAATAATTTCTCGGAGTGAGAAATGCCATGTGTGAGCGTGTGAAGTCATTGAAATGCGTGTGTCGAGACTTGAGAGGTCTGTTCAAAATATCTAGGAAGTGGAACTTTCCGGAGCTCTGAATGCAGGGGATAGCTACCCTACATATCAGTTCACACAATCATTGAAGTAGGCTGCATTATGGGCCATAATTTATGGCTTTGTCAATCAACACAGAAGAGGTGAAGAGCAAGTTCAACAGCAAACTGGACTTCAGCACGTATCGAACCATAGGCTAGCCTAATGAACGCCTATGTAAATAGACAAAACACTCGCATCAAAGCAATGATGCAGTTGTTTAAGATTAAGTTACAATGCCACACCTTCAGATATGAGAGACCCCCTCAGATTTTTGACTTTGTTGCTTTCATGGGAGCCAGTCCTCTCTATGGGAGCTCAGCTCCCTCTGGCTCCCACGTAATTCGAGCACTGGTTTTGCTGGCATAAATAAGTTCGCTAAAATATTGGTGGGGACAATTTTGTCATCTTAAAATATTGATTAGGACTAGTCCTTAGCGTCCCACCCTAAATCTACGCCCACGTCCAACCTTTTAAGTTCTGGAAAATGTGGACTTTTAAGTTAGTCAACTTAAAACAATTAAGGCGATTGCCTTATTTTTTTGAGTTCTGTGAACGTATTCCAGTTGATTTGAAAACTGTAAACTTGTAAGTCATATTAACTGAAAATAATTGAGTTGCCTAAACTGAACATTGTAAGTCATATTAACTGTAAATATTTGAGTTGAGCTAAATGAGCACTTTAATTTAACTGTTATCAAAAGCTAAGTGGCAATTCATCCAACCTTTTAAGTTCTGGAAAATGTGGACTTTTAAGTTAGTCAACTTAAAACAATTAAGGCAATCGATTGATGATAAAGTCGTCGTATAGCGCAAAAGGGGTTCGTCCAAAAAGTCCAACTTGTCCCTATTCAAAATGTAGGAGGAGGAGCACCTGTTGCACGCCAATCTCCACAGATAATAAGAGGTGCGTTGCAGGAGCAACCATACGCAGCCTCAGCGGCTGGGTGGGGCTCGCTCTCATCGGCAACACGGCAGGAACCCACTTCTCGTGGGTTGGCAGACAGTAGCCTAGTGCTTTGTCGCTTATATTACAGTTTTTTCAATCGCTAACAAGCGCTTATCCATACTTCAGATACTTTTTCTAAACTCTTAACAGACTCACACCTACAAAACACAATTGGCCAAATTGATAATTTTCTTCTCAAAAACACATTTTGTTAAATATATAGGCTACTAACGGTTCATTTCAAAACAGAACACATATTTCTCTGCACACACTAACTTTACCAAAACACTGGAAATCTGACTCAAAATGAAATTATTCTGTCAAAGAATAACACTTGTTTTCACTTCACAAGGTACAGTACATGCAGTCAATCAAAGTACACCAGGTTTTAAAATACTGGCTTTTGTTGGCATTACAAAAACTGCATAGGTTTTAAAATACTGGCTTTTGTTGGCATTACAAACTGCATTTGTTGTGGGCAGCCGTGGCCTACTGGTTAGCGCTTCGGACTTGTTACCGGAGGGTTGCCGGTTCAAACCCCGACCAGTAGGCACGGCTGAAGTAAGGCAGCTCACTGCGCCGGCATTATTGTGTGATTCACAATTATGTGTGCATTACGTTACGGCATTATTGTCTGCTTCACCTCACTGTGTGTTTACTGTGTGCTGAGTGTGTTTCACTAATTCACGGATTGGGATAAATGCTGAGACCAAATTTCCCTCACGGGATCAAAAGAGTATATATGCTTATACTAGACTTTATGTTTCTGTTTTACAGGTATATTACATTACATTACATTTGGCTGACGCTTTTTTAGCCAAAGCGACTAACAACATGGTAAACAGTTTAAGTTTTAGAGCAATTCTCAACAGGACAATTAAAAACATTAGAGTACAGTAAAAATAAGTGCATCAGTGAGTGCTGTTTTTAACAGTTACGTGTCAGTTTAAGACGGCTGGTGAGTGCTAGGATCAGCAAGACTTGTTGTAAGTGTTGCTATGAGAGGAGATGTTCTCTAAAGAGCTGGGTCTTCAGGAGTTTTTTTGAAAATGGAGAGGGATGTCCCTGCCCTTGTAGGAACTGGCAGTGTATTCCACCAACGAGGAACAACAGATGAGAAAAGTTTGGATTGGCCTGAGCTTACTGGTGGTAGAGCTAGACGTCGTTCATCTGAGGAGCGCAGCGGTCTGGAGGTAGCGTATGTCTGTATGAGGGCATTCAAGTAGGTGGGAGCAGAACCAGAGACTACTTTGTAGGCAAGCGTTAGAGCCTTAAATTTGATGTGGGCCGCCATAGGTAGCCAGTGTAGCTGGATGAGCAGCGGGGTGACATGTGCCCTTTTGGGTTGGTTGTAGACCAGGCGTGCCGCCGCGTTCTGGATCATCTGAAGTGGTTTCACTGCGCAGGCTGGGAGACCTGTCAGGAGGCGTTGCAGTAGTCGAGTCGTGAGGTGACTATTGCCTGAACCAGAAGTTGCGTAGCATCTTAAGTCAAGTTAGTCCTGATTTTCTGTATGTTGTACAGTGCGAAACGGCATGACCGGGCGACTGAGGCAACATGATCTGAGAAGTTTAGTTGGTATTTTGGTAGGTATTTGCATGCAAAACATGCAATCCACCATTTTTACTCTAAATTTCTTGGTTGGGAACTGTATGTCCACATGTACATTTAAAAGCATTCCAGTAAAAAGCAAATCATTTTTTTCCCTTTACTGTTTACTACAGGAGGTACAGTAGGAATATTGTTTACAGTATGATAGAACAGAAGAAAGTTTTACAGTATTGCTTACAGTGAACAAAATATCCAGGAAACACTCAAGAGCATTCTGAACAAAAAAACAACAGCAAAAAGCCCAGATAAAAGGTGGGGGGGGGGACTAAAAAAAGCACAGAATTACTGTATCTAATCTTAGGCCACATGTTTTCATCAACATCACATCTGATATTATCCAGGAAGCAGAGCAGAAGCAGAGGTTTTTATACTGTATCTAAGGTTTGGAATATTGTTTTTGCTATTCTGGGATGTTGTGTGTTAACATTCATAAATACTGCAAAAACAATCCATAATTTTGTTGGGAGGTATAGCTTGTTAAGAAAATGTAAGCATTGTGGAAATGTGTTCACTGACTGCATATTGTGTGAAAACAACATGTAATATGTGAATGGTATGGCCACAAAAGACCGATGCTGTGCTAATTGTGTTTAGAGTTTTGAAAATGTGACAACTGGTTAGACAAACGCTTGTTAGCGAATGAAAAAAACTATTACTGACTAGATCCTTGTCTGATTGCCACCTAGATGACTCTTCTTGCAGGCACAAATTAGAGAAGTGAAAGATTCTTGGATATTATTTAAAGGAGAAACAAATGACATTAGATAAATAGATAGATAGATAGATACATACATACATACATACATACATACATACATACATACATACATACTTTATTGATCCCCAAGGGGAAATTCAAGAAATTCATCAACATCCAACAAAACCAATAACCAACAAAATATGATGCATATGGCCTTTTGTTCGCACTCTTGTTGTGACAAATAAACACGGAGCACAAAAAGTGATTATCTAAAAAACGCTGGGGAGAAAATCAAAAGGTAACTTAAGGAATTGCATTTTAGTTCTGGTTAAAGGAACCATAGATTGTGGCCAAAACTGGTACTGCAATCATTTTCAAATGACTCTAGAGCAGTGTATCCCCTCCCCCTCCCCCCTGACTAGAGGTTGCCAACCCGGATGCCGAAACACTAATGACTTTGTGATTAGTAGATAGGTGGAGGGTGGCGCATCAGGCCAAAACACAAATAGACATGACAAAAAAACAACATCAACATCAGTTGAGGGCTGCAACTTCACTTTTTAAATGACAATATCCTGGCCTGACTACTGTTGTCAGTAATAGTAACAGTAAAAGTATTTGAAATGAACATGATTTCTTAATGTCTAGTGACCTATCAAGGCCATTTTATGATTAATTGAAATACATTTCTTGCATACCGTTCCTTTAATAATGTTAGTTTAGCTTGTGATTAGGCTATGGTATTAGGCATCGGGTAATTTACACATTTGATTCGCCCATCTGAAGTCTCTATTAAAATCACTGTATCAGTTTACACTGGCACCGCATTACTACGTCCGATAAAAGCATTTTCTCCTATTTAATTACACGCCAAGGGTGCAATACCGGACTGAGAGGAGACTGTGAAGGTCACCTTCACTCTCACGGGAAGACCACTGTAAATGTCAACGCACTGTTCAAAAAGAGAAGTGGTGCTTATGCATGCAGTTAAATTCAGGAGAGCCCAGCCCTGTTATTCTCAGTTTGGGTATTGTGACTTCTGCTATTCTAAAATAATCAAAATCTAAGTTTGCCATCTTAACATACCGGAGAGTACCCACTCGAAGGCAGAGGACAAAAGTCTGTTCAGGAAAACGTCTGCTTTTAAGACTTTTTCGTCCTCGCGAGAGTATAACAGGTGTACGGAAACGTATTGCTGCCACACTAAAATATTATGTATTGGCTCAGTATTATGTAATTACGTGAAAAGTTTCTTGTTATAACAATATCTTTTTCACATTTTAACAAGATATGTATCACGTTATTACATGAAAATATCATGTTATTTCAAGATATGATATTTTTACGTTTTTACAAGATATAGATCATGTTATTACTAGGGCTGTCAATCGATAAAAAAAAAAAAATCAAATTAATTACATACTCTGTGATTAATTAATCTAAATTAATCGCATATATAATTTTTGCTGTGAAAGTATTCTAAATATTTAAATTCAAATAAATCATTGAATAATCAGCATTAGTGACATTAAAGTTCAAAAACTCTTTTATTACTATTTTCACTGTTCAAATAATGGCCATAATAATCTATGATATGACCTACAGTAATATGCTGAGGAAATAAATTCAAAAGTGCTTCGGGAAGAAGTTTTTTCACATACAAGGCATTTCAGGCCACAGATATAACCTAGGGGACACAATGAAAATAAATGAACACCCTCAATGTCAACACTTATTTATTTGCATTGATGTGTGACTATAGAGTTGATGAACTCCGGTTATATGCAAATTCCTTGCTGCAGACATTACAGAGGACTTTATTTTCAACACTTTATTTTTATCACCATCAGGCCATTTTTTTAAAAGTAAATGTTCCAATCAATGATCCAGGCAGCACGTTTTCTTCTCTCTCCTTCATTTGACAGTCTAATTTTTACTGACTAGAACGGCTCGGGGTCAAAGGTCATACGGAATCGATTAATCTGCGCTAATTTTTTTAATCAGTTATTTTTTCTCAAATTAATTAATCGAAATTAATCAGTTATTTTGACAGCCCTAGTTATTACATGACATTATCACATTATTCAAGATAATGAAACTAAACGAAACAAGAGGCAAGAATAGGATATGCTCGTTTACACGACTCAAACAAATTCTATTTTAAGCGTTTTAAGACATTCTCGTCATTGAACAAGGTGGATGATATTGTTATAGGCCTATAGGCTATGCGAACACCCAAGCATTGTCCAGAATATTCTGCACCTGTGCAGTAGGCTAGCCTAGCGGAGTGGCGCTATGGTGGAGAGTTGGGAGGATTCCCGGTGGGGCCGTGCTGATTACTGTGATCTCAAAAAGCGCATGCTATTGCTGTTTGAATATTTTCTTTGCTGTGCTCTCCAGCAGCCTGCACTGTGCGACTGCAGCGCTTCACTTCTCACTCCCCACGTCCCTTCCCCGCAGCCTTAGAAATGACAGAGATGACCTGACATGTAGGCTACCGAGCCAGAGCGCTCTATACATTCACCCACATTGCGTGAAGATTCACATATTTATCAAAGCCCTTTCTCCCTCTTGCATCAAGTTAGCAAAAGTTTTATTTATTGTGTTAATAAGAAGATAAAGCAGAACTATCAGGCTGTGTGAGCAGGCTATCCTGCACAGAACCTCTCTATGGACCTCCTTTTCAGCGGCTATCTGCCGATACACACACATCCCTCTTCGCTGCTCCTCAGTCAGCTGAGAATTGACCACACACATGTAGCCTACACACACATACACACATGCACAAAAACAAACACTCATCAAGCAGCACTGTGTAATAGCAGTCAGGGTGCAAGTTCATAGACACGACTAGTTATCATTTATGCCAGCCATGATCTCTCGTGGCCTCGTTTCGTTTAGTTTCGTTATTTTGAAATAACCTGATAATTTCATGTAAAAACGTGATAAATATCTTGTAAAAACGTGAAAAAATCATATCTTGAAATAACATGATATGTTCACGTTATAACATGAAAATATCATTATCATGAAATAACGTGATAATTTCATGTAATAACGTGATACATATCTTGTTAAAACGTGAAAAAGATATTGTTATAACAAGAAACTTTTTACGTAATTACATAATACTGAGCCTTTTTATTTATTTTAGTGTGGCAGCAATACGCTTCCGTACAGGTGCGATAATTCAAAATCCTCATGTTATTTTCCCATAGGAAAAATCGACAGATAGTCCTACCGGATCTCAAATATGGCAGCTTTTTTGTAGGCGAACTTCAGAGGTCTGTGGAGAAGCATGCGACTCTGACTGGAAATCAGACAGGTGTCTCTGATTGCCGGCAACTGTTGCCATAGGCAGCAAACGTGTTGCCCCCAGCAATATGGCGGCCGCGTTTACGATACCACCTTTCAATCACCAGCTTTCTAATATCTATGGTTCATTCCACACAGCGGAATTTTGCATCGCTGACCAAAATGGCGGAGTCTACATGAGCTGACCTCAGCTGCACACTGAATTACAGGCTCAGTCCCTGCCCTGTCACGCTTGATCATCCTTAATAATTGAGATAGCCATATAGCAGATCCAGTAAGTGTCCTATAGGCCAAGGTCTATTATAGGGAGCCAATGTAGAGTAACTAGGAGAGGAGTTACATGTGTCCTCTTTGGCTGATTGAAGACCAGGCGTGCTGGAGCATTCTGAATCATGTGTAACGATCTTACTGCACAATCAGTCAGGCCAGCTAACAGTGAAATACAATAGTCCAGTTTGGAGATAACCATAGCCTGCACAAGAAGTTGTGTGGAATCTTGTATCAGATAAGGTCTGATCTTCCTATTGTTGTAAAGGACAAACCAACATGATTTTGCAATTCAGGCTACATGCTCAAAGAAATTAAGTCGGTCATCAATTATGACGCCAAAGTTACGTGCCAAACTAGTTGGGGTCAGTGAAGAGGAGTCAAGATGGATGTTAATCTGTTGGGGAATAGCTGTTTTAGCTGGAAACATCAAAAGCTCAGTTTTTGAGAGATGAAGTTGAAGGTGTCGGTCTGTCATCCAGACTGAAATATCAGGCATGCAGAAATCTGATGGGAAACAGTCTTCAGGTGTTAAAGACAAGTAAAGTTGTCCGCATATGTGATGGTCTCACCCAAGGAAGTGGTGTAAGTAGTGCCCTAATTCTGATCCTTAAGGCACACCTGTGGTGAGGTCATGATACTTTGATACAAGACACACTGAAAGAACGCCCTTTAAGGTAGGATTCAAACCAGTCAAGATCTTTCCCAGAAATTCCCATTTCAGACAGTGTAGAAAGGAGAATGTCATGGTTTACAGTGTAGAATTCTGGGGTATTCTTATTTGACTCTCATTTGATGAGAATGAGATAATCATCAGCAACATAATCAGTTTTTAAGTTTTCTTTCAAGGTGCCTGCACTTCTTTTCTTTTCCTTAAAGTGCCTGAGAGGTAATGCTTGGTTTGTTATCTGTTCTTTAGACCACATCAGACTCCTGTTTATTTGTTTTGTATGATCTATAAAAATCTGTGTTTTTGATTGATCAAGAGGGGGGACTGTAGAATTCTGGGGTATTCTTACTGTATTCTGATGTGTTCATATGTTACATCTGTGTGTAGTATACAACAGGGAGAAGTCCATATTATTGTACATAACTATGCCTTAGGCCTGTGTACCAGCAGGAAGGTCATACAGGCCGATGTTTAGGAACATCCGAGGAACATCGGTGATAACATGGACCGAGGGAGACAGCATGTCTGCCTATTCGGGCTAGTATCTCCATCTGGCCAGGGCCGGGTTTTGTACACTGGTTGTCACCTGCCATGTTGGCATGATTGACGTTTGTATGTTTTAGTATAACAGGCTTTGTCTTAGATTTTGACACGGAGACGGATCGAGGAAGCGACCAAGGAGCATCTTCTGTCGGAAGGCTCAGCAGCCGCTTCTAATAACAACCACAACTGTTAGACTCTGCACAGTTTTACTGTTTGAGACTTAGCCTGTGTTCTGTTATTCATTGTTGTACCATCTACAATAAATCATCATCTAATCGCCGATCCTGATCCCGCCGTCAAGCTTTATTGACCATCTTCAATACAGACATTAGAACTAAAACACAACGCAACAACCAGAGAATCCAACAACAGTATCTAAGGCTGCAGGTAAGTCTAGTAGAATTAATACTGATGACTGAGCAGACTCCTGATTTGAGGTGCTGCTGTTTACGGGTTTGAGTCCGGGCGTGTGCAGGGCTGAACCACGCAGGTTAAACACAACATAGGTTACATTAGCTACTCTCAATGCTTCAGTCACAGACAGCGCAATTTCAGTAGAATGACCACTCTTGAAACCAGACTGCATACGGTCTAGCAGGTTGTTCTGATACAGGAAGTCATAGACTTGCTTGATGAACACTTCCTCCAAAGCCAACAAGAAAGGAAGAAGGGAGACAGGTCTGTAGTTCATCAATTATATGAAGTGTACTTTTTTTAGCAAAAACATAACCCTCTGTTTAAAAGAAGAAGGAACTATTCCAGAACTGAGTGAAGTATTAAACACATGCATGACTGCTGGCAGAACAGCAGGTGTGATAGGCTGCAGAAGAATAGACGGGACAGGATCCAAAGGGCATGTTGTTGGATGACTTCACTGAAGCAGTAGAGAAACCTCTTCTTCATCAAGAGGAGAAAAAAAGTCCAACAATTCACAGGGCAAAGCTCTCCTAATGGGCTCATCAAACTGAACACTTATCCTGTGTGTGCACGGTCAAATGTGACCGATTGACAATTCTTCTCTCTAAAAAATATTGTTAAGTGTCAGTGTATAAAATTGAGTCCAGGCACATACTTATTGATCAGATGGACTGTATATGTGCTTCTGTACATTAAAACACACACACAAACACACCCTCACTCCCCCTCTTTGCTTCTATGTCAGCCTCTATTGGAACCTTTCCCCAATAGAATCTTCCCCTTTCTGACTTGCATGAGCTCAGGTCAGTGAGGCCTGCAAGCCATAAATAGCAAATGGAAGTTTAAAACTGGTCAATAGAACACAAGTTGATACAAAGGTCTATCACAACATTAGATGTGTCGTTTCGTTATCCCCTCCCTCTCTTTTTCTTGCGGCTGTTCTTGACGCCGCATCCGCCAATGCATCGCCTCTTGCCTCAAGGGTGTCTTGCCTTGTGTGTGCTTTCACTTTTACGACTGCCAGGTCTTTTGGTAGTTGCCTTCAAGCAAGGCAGTAACGTAACGATGTAGGATCTTCAATGCGTCAAAAGGGTGCAGGTCTCTCATCTCCTTGAGTTCTTTTATCTTCGTCCAGGTATGCCGTCCGGCATCCCGAGGGTGTTGTATGGCGGCGGACCACTTCTGGATTTCGTCGCCCTTTGCTGGTTGGTAGAACACAGACACACCATCAGCGTTGGCTACTGTGCGTACTGGGCATATGAGGGCCTCATCAGCTGATTCATCCCAGACATCCCATCCCTCTGCTGGTGGTCTGCGCCTCTTGGTCTTGGGCTTATTTACGGGAGCAGCCGCTCCCTGGCTTGCATCAGATGTGGATGGGGCGTCAGTCACGGGGACAGCAGTTGCGTCATCATTCGCTGGTGCTTGGTTGGCTTGTTCGGGTGGCAGGTATTGGGGATTGGTTGCAGGTGGCACTGGTAACAGCATGGATGGTGTTGGAGTGGGTGCTGTAGCAGTGGCCAGTGGCTGGTAATGGCCCTGCTGGGGTTGAGCAGGTTGTTGGTAGTGGGTCACATATGAAGCGTAGAGGCCAGGGCCTGTTGCTAGGCCCATGCTGGCTTGAGCATCAGCTGTAGATTGTTGGAAGCAGGGGCCTCTCCCTGTCGGCTGTTGGTACCCGCCAGGTGGGGTGCTGTTCATTGGCTCAAACAGACCTTCAATAGCCGGATAGTGTGCGATGAAACTGCCTCCCAGCTCAATAGTGTCAGAGATGTCCACTGCACTTCCAGAAGCCTCCACCATGGCAGGTGGCGCTGCTGGGTCCAAGCCGTGCAGTGTCGGATAGAGGCGGTTGCTGTGCTGCCCTCCACGCCCCCCTCCCCCATGATGGGGCGGTGGTAGTGGGAGGAGTTGGCTCCTCCCCTCAGAGTGGCGCGCTGGGACTGCTCCTCTTCGCCTCATTCCAGTGTGTTCTAGCAACATGTCTGCTTCTGCCAACTGTTCCTCTAAGTCACGTTTCTCCATCTCACTTCTCCAAGTCATGTCTCGAATTTCTGTCTCCAATTCTTGTATCTTCCTTCTCAATGACTCTTCCACAATTGCGGCCGTCTGCAACCTCTTGCCAGCTTTCCCTGCCTGAGATTTCAATTCTTCTGCCAGACATGTAGTACGGTGTTTTTCGGCATCCACCTCCTGCGAACAGGATGCCCGCATAGCCCCCATAAAGGATCGCCTTAGCTGGCTCATTAACAAAAAGGCATAGGGCTCACGATGTCTGTTGTGCTTTTTCCAACTCAAATACACCTCACGAACCTTCTTAGGTGGCCAGCGCCCCTGGACAATAGATGCAGGATCAATTTCAAAATCTTTTCTCAATTTTTCCTCAAATTTGCCCAATTGAAATTTCTTCGCCATCCAATCTGACACATAATCTTGTATTTCAGCGAATGTCTCCTCCTGCTGAGGCTTCACTTCCTCCTCATCATGGTCAGCTGCTTGCTTATCTTCTTTTTGCTTACTGCGCCCGCGAACCATCTCTGATTTCTTACTCTCTTGCACAATGTCTTGTTCCAAATTATTATTGGGGCCCGAAGCCATACGAATTAGACTATGTGTTCGTACAAGGACGAGGTCCTTTATTTAAACTTTTTGCTTAAATTTGTCAGTAGTGTGTGATGTTTTAGTGCCAACTTTTGCGATTCTGCTTTGGCCAGAGAAAAGAAACCTCTCTCTCTTTCTGTCCTTCTCCTTTTTTTTTTTCCACACACTCACACACACACGCTCGCTGCTCCCGCCAGGGAAAAGAAAACACTCTCTCCTTATCTCTCTCGCTCCGGAACCTGGCACCTGGTAAATTATTTTACTCACAGCATGAAGCCACAACAATAACTTTCACCAGTGTCAGTTCCACTTAACTCAGACTATTTCCTTTCTCCCCAAAAACGGCTGGACAACGACAAAAAATTAACGTCTCACTCACACCTTTAACGATCTCTCGTTAAATTCACAGTTGACCAAGTCAACAAAAACATAGGTTGGAAACCCTATTCCACTTTTCACCTACTGCACAACCAAAACACCCCCCTCTGGTGATTTTGTCTCCTCTCCGTATCACTGTAACGCTAAGTTTAGTCCTAGGCCATTAAACTAAACAAAGACCTTGAGAAACAACCACACAGTTCACTTCAGCAACAATAATGACTGTAGCAACAGTAACTCCTTCTATTTTCTCTTCGGCACCCGCACAGCATTTATCACAAAACCCACACAGCTTTTATCACAAAACCCACACAGCTCAGCATGTAATGGCAGTACAGAAAAAGAAAAGCTTTAATCCCCCAAGCTTGTCCGTAGTTAATCGATTACTTCTTTTAATTCGTTCACAAATCTATTCCAATTACCCAAAATATGTGTACACTTTAACCGTTTACTTTTTTCAGAAAACTTCTTATATCCAATGACATCTAGAGCTCATCAATCATTGATATAGGTACGTTACTTGTCAAAACACTTAATGACACAAACTTCAATACTCTCATTAATGTGCAGCTTCAAATCAAAAAATTCTAATTTACTCCCTAAATTATGTTTATTTTTTTTAACTTTACTCTTGGTTCTTTTCACGCACAGAGGAGAAAAAATTCTTTGCTTTCACCTGGTCAGAGTTTCTTCACTGCGGCGGGTGCACACGCGCACAGCGTCCTCCCTCTTGGTAGGCTTCCAGCTGGGGTTGGTCACGTCAGCCCGGGGCCCCAAAGTAGACTCTTCTTACAGATGTGAAGTTTCAAAATCTGCCCTCGACGTCTGTTTGAACCCGAAGACTCAGTCTGACCTCGCCGAATGGATGTTCTCGTCTTCCCCCTCCTCTTGCGTTCGGGTCACGGAAACCAAATGTTGGATTCACGATCGTTTTGCGTTGTGTTTTAGTTCTGATGTCTGTACTGAAGATGATCAATAAAGCTTGACGGCTGGATCAGGATCGGTGATTAAAAGAATTTATTGTAGATGGTACAACACTCACTAACCGAGCACAGGCTAAGTCTCAAACAGTAAAACTGCACAGAGTCTAACAGGTGTGGTAGTTAGTAGAAGCGGGCTGCTGTTGAGCGTCTTGGCATAAGATGCTCCCCTAGTCGCTTCCTCGATCCGTCTCGAAGTCCAAGCCTGAGACAAAGCCTGTTATACTAAAATCATATCAACGTAAATCATGCCAACGTGGAAGGTACCAGCCATAGCTCAAAAATAATAGGAAAAGTACTAGCCCTGAAAACAGAATAACAAGGTGATATCTCATTCTGCCCATGCTATCACTACGGCCATGAACATGGCAGTCTGACCTGTTGATGGTAAATCCTATGTGCAGCCACACAGGCGCCTAAGGATTAGAACTAGGGAGTGAAACAATGGCATGTACCTCTCCACGTCTCTACTACACACAAAAGTAACACAAAAGTAACACAGATGAACACATCAGAATACATACAGAAATACCCCAGATTTCTACATATGGATTTATAACAAGTTATAATGCAGCGGTCATTTTTGACCGGGAACACAAAACTAGTAAACATAAAATGAATACAACAGGAGGGTTAAGTCAAGTCGGCTTTTATTGTCAATTTCTTTACATGCACTGGTCATACAAAGAATTGAAATTTCGTTTCTTACTTTCCCATGCAGACATAGACATGCTTTAAATACAGACATAGACATACTATAGACATAGCCATAGACAATAAAAATTAAATTAAAGTGCAAGACTGAAATATAGAACATGTATGTATCAAAATAGAAATATAGGACATATATATAAAAAAAATAGAGGTAGTTGTGTTGTATATTTATATAGTCTTAACAGTTACATGAAGTTTAAACTTGTGCTTGTGTGACCTGTATATTTACATTGATATGCAGTATGCAGTAATTTCAAGTATATCAGGCTTGATGTGAAGCAGCAACACGTTTGGCTGCGCAGTCACAGTGCAGTTCCACATGGCGTTGTTGGGGGGGGGGGGGGGGGGGGTTTGGTAGACAGGATCCTAGTTTCCTAGGTTCCTGGTTGGCTGGTGGGTGGGGGGGGCTGTCAGTGATGGGAGAGTGGGTAGAGTGTTCAGCATCCTGATTGCTTGGTGGATGAAGCTACTTGCCAGTCTGGTGGTGCGGGAGCGGAGGCTCCTGTACCGCTTTCCAGAGGGCAGGAGGCTGAACAGTTCGTGTGCAGGGTGGGTTGTATCCTTGACAATCAATAGTGCTTTGCGGGTGAGGTGGGTGGTGTAAATGTCCTGCAGGGAGGGGAGTGGTGCTCCAATGATCCTCTTAGCGGTGTTAACAGTGCGCTGGAGGGTCTTCCTGTTCTGATCTGTGCAGCTTCCGCCCCACACTGTGATGCTGCTGGAGACGATGCTCTCGATGGTCCCTCTGTAGAATGTAGTCATGACAGGAGGCGTGGCACTTGCCTTCTTCAATTTGCGCAAGAAGTAGAGGCGCTGCTGGGCTTTCTTTGAAAATGTTGCAAAGTCATCTGCTGACAGTGAAGTAGCTGATGGCAATGGTGGAGGTTTGAGAAGAGACTTGAAAGTTGAACAAGTTTTCTACTGTCAGTTGCGCTCTCAATCTTGCTCTGATAGAATGTCTTTTTTGTAAGTGTAACAGTGAATGAAAAAGATGATAGCAAAGACTGGTAGTTACTAAGATCATTTCCATCTCTGGATTTACGTCATTTTCTCTCAGCAGCTCTAAGTATTACTATTATTAATATAGTCATATAATATAGTAACATTTTTTTTTTATGTATTTCATAGAAAAGAACAGTTTTTTGCTAAAATGACACTGTTTTGACCAGAAATGTCCCCATAGCATAGCAAAAAGTGTGTAAAAATGTGCCATTTTCTAATACGGTGGCCATATTGGATTTTTGGACAAAATTCAACATGCCCCAAGTTTTAATCTATTCCAAAGGGGGTTCTGACCAGGAATCCATGGAGAAAACTTTGACCAAAACATAGGCCTAATCTTTCCAGTAGATGACCTGTCTATATACCTGGGGCCAGCTCTGGTTCTTCCAAAGTGGCGCTGTTTGTGGGGGGTTGGACATCTGGTACGCCCTCCAAATGAGCCTGGGACAGTTGGTCAAGGCTAAAGTTAACACCATCTTTGTCACTGTGATGCTAAGCACTAGTCCTGGTGTGGACTATGGCTACCATCAACAGGTCTCCAACTGCAGGGTTACCGAGGCCTGGCTCCCTCCCGATACCCCCATGAGGCTGTGGAGCAGCCAGTGCTAGTGGGCTGGATGGATCTTGACCTGTGGGAACAGGTTTAAGCTCGGAGCAATGCATGGTCTTAAGGGGGCTCGGCCCTCTTCCCCATACGGCCTGATCTTATAGTGTGTGCCAATTCCATCAAGACACTCCAAAATTTCCTACTTGGTAGACACCCATGTATCCTGGATTTTGTGGCGACTGTGAAAATGGTTCTTGCAAAAGAGTTTACATGTATACTGTAGATAGATAGATAGATAGATAGATAGATACTTTATTGACCCCCAGGCAGACATCACACACATACTGTACACTTACAGCATAAAAAGTATGATACAAAAATAACAAATCCACTGAACAATATAGACAGTAGAATATATTAAATCAAAGATGGATAAGGATGTGTAAGCATGAGGCGCTTGCAGTAATAGTGCAGGCACTGACCCTGTGATTCAGTATGCATGGTAAGATGACCTATTAGAGTGTGTATCATGGTGATGGTGCAATAATTCCAACAGTGCAAGGATAAAGTCTAGAGACCAGCATTAAATAAATATGGAAATATATGAGAATAATGTAGACATGGTAATATAAAAACTATAGCAGTGCAAGGATAGGTTTGAAGTAATATGGTTACAGCCATTGGTCAAGTAGTAAGCAAGGCCACAGTCCAGACTGTGGGTGGGAGATGACTGCTGAATGTGACAAAAAAGTGTTATGGGCTTGAAATCGCATAAAATCCCTGACTGCACCTTTACTGAATCGAATGGGCACCTGTCACATGCAAATCTCCACAGGTAACAAGAGGTGAGGTGCGGGTGCAGCCAAGCACTGCCTCAGGGGCTGGGTGGGGCTCGCGCACAGCGGCAGGACCGCACGTGAGTAAGATGACTCGTTAGTTGTGACATGACATGATTATGTATGAACAGTGAAGGTAACGAACTCTTAAAAATGTGAAAAACGTGAACTTGAAGAAGTGAAAATTGAACAATATGAACTATGAAAATTGAACAACTTGAAGCTACATCTATCATGTGTGAACATGCTTAACAAAATATGGAAATATGTTAACAAAACATGGGAACTAAACGTGCATTACGAATATAATCAGTGGGAGCCCTGTGCTTGTTTCCCTGCAACAAGAAGGTTCCATCTGGGGGTGATGGAAGACAGTGACACCCTCAGTGTGTTTGAAATGTCCAGTCGATTGCGCAATTTGGTCTTAGTTGCAGTCATTGCCGAAAACCCACCTTCGCATAGATCCTCTGACATATCATCAATTCGCCTATGGACAGTGCTTGCAGAAAGCGGTACCTGAGCTATTTTTTTAGCTGCAGCCTCCCCAAGGAGTTCATTGCACATGCCTTTACCAGCAGGCAGAATTAACTCTTCCCCAATAGTAAAGGGCTTCTTAGATTTAGCAATCCGACTAGCAAGGGGGCTTTTAGCGCAGCCACGTTCACCGATGTGGTTGCTTTACGCACTAGTTTTTTGTCCTTCTTGCTCGCGTTTCTTACGCTCAAAGAACTCAAGGGGTTTGTCTTTAAGTGTAGGATGCTTGGACTCTAGATGTCGAATTAGCTTTGATGGTTTCATTGCTTCGTTTGACAACTTATCGCCAAATACCACACATAAAGGACTTGGTGCATGCGAGTCACCGGTCTCTGCGAAACCATATTTTAAATATGACTCGTCATATTTCGTATTGAATGACCCCTTCTTTTTCTTTGAGGTATCTGGCTCACCATCGTCAGTGGGTATTATTGCGAATGTGACATTATTGCGAATTAAATTGAGTTTATTTAGTTTGCATGCATTTTTTTTTTAAACTCTTGTCGTAGGCCCGGTGGTTGGGGACCGCTGGTTTAAACGATACTCTCTAGAGGTTATTGCAGGTAGCAGAGACCTACTGTTGAGCAAAGCTGCGCGTCTGCCCTCTCCGGTGCATATAACCTATTACTCCTATTTTTATATATCCCCCTTGGAAGTTGATCAGGCTCCCGCAGGGAATTTATTATGATGTTATTAGTTTTTAGAAGTCATTTTGATGCGCCCAGGTCTCAGACAGTTGGCTTACGCGCAGGGATGTTTGGCCCTAGAGGTTATATAGGCTACTTCTTGCTTAGGTTTTTAAAGAATGGACTTTATTACCGTCCTGCAGTATAAAGTCCAACCCAAGCCTTAGAAAAGACAGATAGAGAACCACCCTCCTGTTTAGAAATTGTATAAGACCCAAAAAGAGACAAAAATGACTGATTGGAGAGTTGGATGGCAAAGTTCAATGAACTCTTTACTTTTCAGCACTTTAGAGCTGTTAACAAAATGCGGCGCGATATCCAATTGTGAGTTACAATGTTGTAGTAGACGAACTGGGTAGGCTACATCCAGGAATGAAACAAACAATGAAAAAATAGAAATGAAGAAAAAACAATGAAAATAGTAAATCCACAAATGGAGAAAAAGGTCGGCCGACGTTGTCATTCAGCAGTCACTCGCAGTCGGAACAGCAGGTGCGATATCTGCAACAGGTGCGGCGGACTTTCGGTCCACTGCTCAATCCGGCACACATTACATGCTGACATTACATTCGGTAGGCCTACTGGCGGTTTACAGATAGCAGTTACACAAACAGTTTACATTTGACAGCAATCATGACACTTTGACATTACATTTAACAATGTACACTTTTACAGTCATCAGGAGAGATCAGTTGCAATTTAACAGGTTACAAACGAATGTATTGCATTGACTCGTTATCGCACAATGTAATCTGGATACAATCATTTAAAACAGTTTAGGCACTTTACATATTTCACAGTGTTTTAAGACATACAGTTCCTTGCATACATAATTCCCTAAGCATTACAAAGTTATTAAAGTAATACTCGCGTTGATATATTTCATTCATCACACATTCATGCAATCTCACACTTCAACCTCGTTCTCATGTTGATTCAAACATCTCACGGTTTATTACGAGGTCACCGTATGCAGTTATAAATCCATATCCATTCTGTATTCCTATTCAATTATAATCAAGTATTTCTGAGTCCAGAGCAATCTGGCCAAGTAATCCAGCACATTGTTCAACATCTGTTACATCCACTTCCTCACTTTCAGGTGCACTTAATTCAAGAGTAGGCTTATACAGCTCTGGAAAAAATGAAGAGACCACTGCACATTTTTCTGATGTCACCCTACAGTTGGTGAGTGACATTCGAATGAGTTGACGGTATTTAAATTGTGGTGGTGTCTTAATTAAGTGTGCTTGCTGAAAGCAGCACACTTATTGTTCTTCTTAAGTTTTCTTATTCCTGTAAGCTCGATTTTTGGCCAGCTCCTGCTCCTAGACCTTTTGAGATATTGCCACCGATCCAACTCTGGAACGTCCGGCCGAAACCGGTGTAGTGTGGAAATTGAAAATGACGTCACTGACCCATGTCATTCTTCCGCCATTATTGGATTGAATAGAAAGCAAAACTAAAGTTTCACAGGTCACAAATTTGGTCCGAACTTCACGAAACTTGACGTACATGATCCTTGGACCAAGCCTCACAAAAGTTACAGAAAGGATTTTTGATTTTCGGAAGCCTTTGCCCGTCACAGCCAAACGAAATCGGCGGCATAGCCGCAAAACAGGAAGTTAGGTATTATCGCAGGAACACAGTCACGTATTGAAACCAAACTTTGTACATGAACTCGGGACTCCAATGTGAGGATGCACAAGATCTGTAAAAAAATTAATTACATTAAATATTAAGCCAATTGACCAACACATTTCCCTATGGTTTTACACTTGCAAGCCTAGTTGAACTGTGTCACCATTAATCCCATAAAGGTCTAATATACACAGTATCATCTCAGCCTTATCACGCTCCTCAATTTGAATGGTGTTCAAATCTAATTTGCTTAATTGTCATGATATGACAGTATTATTCTAAATTTTACAAGTACAAAAGTTGATGGGTCGAGTATAATTCTAATTTTTACATGTACAAAAGTATGCAAATTAATATATTGATGTAAGATTATGTATAATTCTGTTGTTTTGTGGTGTTTAAAGACTTGCAATGCATTCTGGGTAGGCAGCAGTAGTGAAAAAAGATGTTTACCTGTTGGCACTGTTGTATTACAATTCACAGAGGACCAACGTAAGAAGGTACATTGTTTTATTTCTCGAGTAATGAGTTTGCATCGTGGATGTTCATGACCGCAATATCAGTAGCCTACGATGGGAATACATTTTGTGAAGGTGTGCATTGATGAACAATGTAAGTTAGCCGTGAACCTGTTAATTACGTAGGCCTACCAGTTGTACTTCAATGAAGAGTTTAATGTTCCTGCCAAAGAGGTAAGCTTAAGGGATTGAATGTTAGCAGAGGCGTACGTTTAGCCTACTTTGTTTTTAGCCTTGGAAGCTATGTCTGACAACGAACTTTTATCCTTAGTTTCCACTATGTATTTGATACCCAGTATGATTGTCAGTATAGCGGTGAATATTGATATCATTGTTTATTTAGTATGTTTCTATGCATATTAATGTCATTAGAAGTCTCCTGGTGTTAGTGGGCATTGGACTTGGGAGAAGGATGTCCCCTCACTTGGAGCATTGTTTTGACCATTTGAATAGGCGTTTATTAATAGTCTATAATAGGCGTTGTTACCAGTCATAACAAGTGCATGCATCATGCAAATATCTCCAATTAGGCCTCTTTGTCATAAAATCCGTTACAAGATTGACCGTCATGCTGTAGCAGTCCACCATGCATTAGAAAACTATGCAGCTTATCGTTTCACGTTACCCGTGGCTAGAATAGATTGTATCCGAAGCTAGCAAGCATCTTCATGGCCCACTGTAGCAATTCCTTCAGGTGTGTTTTGCTGAAAGCAGGAGGCTAGTCCAGTGGTCAAAATCACACGAAAAGATAAGGATGTGCGAGTAATACGAGTGATTTTTATCCTCATGTGATACATTTTAGGGATTAAATATCTAAAATTGTATTAGGCCTATTTGTAATGGAAATGACTGACACATAGTTGGCTATAAACCAATATAAGTGATTTGACCAACGGTGAACCTGAGCACAAAACAACTTTAAGAAAAACTTAGATTGGTGCGCTACTTTCGTCCAAACAAAAACTTTTCAAAGACAGCAATAAACTGGCACTTGCCTGCCTAATGTATTTATTTCTTTTATTTTTGTTTGTTTGTTTTGTTTTATTGACTGCGTTTTAATCATAAGCAATGCCATTGATATGACGCCCCCTCAAATTGAACTACACTGCCCACAGCATATTGAACGTGTAACCTGCTATTCTTATTGCCATGATTTACGTGTGGTAGCCTAATGAATGAAGCCATGCCACATGTTATGCGTCAATGAGATTAGACTAGTGTACATAGGTTACATACATGTAGGTTATGGTTTGTTTGTTCATTTTATGATACAACAACATGGAAAGCTACAGGGCCGATATTTATGAACTTTGGTTGTAGTACAGTGTAGTTTGGGTGAAGACATTACATTTTTAAGCTAATCCAAATCATTGAATGGATTTGTGAATACATTTTCATGTTCACGAATGCTGGTAACATTTTGGCCTTATGGCCTCAGCCAAGGGTCCCTTTAGCTGAAAAAGGTTGAAGGCCTCTGTACTCTATTATGGTAAAGAAATGTGAGCTTCACACAAGTATTAATGCTAGTAAGGTGCATTGTTATATAATTTATAATGGGCAATTAATGGAAATATTATTTCTTGTTTATTCTCATTTCAAACCACACACATCCTATTGTGGCTATTATAGATGCATTTATGAGTATCCAGCTACATTGATGAGTTAAGTGAAATATATTCACTTATGGGTCCTTTGAGCTGAAAAAGGTTGAAGGCCCCTGTACTTTATGGTAAATCAAAACCAGCCGCCACACAATAATGTTCTATGTTGTACTATTTAAATAATTTAAAAATAATTCAATCACTTTCATTCGACTAGGTTACTCATGCATGCTCTATTAATTTTATTGACTCTGACACTAAATGTCCCGATGTAAATGGAACATTTTTCCAAGATTCAGAACTGTTTGTCTCAAGGGGAAGTATGAACGTTAAATTTAACTGTGTAAAAATTGCAAGGGTTCCCTAACAAACGCCTTAAAGTGACAGGCACTCAATTAGACCCCCCCCCCCCCACCACCACCACCCCCGTTGTCCAAGTCAGCCACCGCCACAAATTGAATCCAATTCAGTGGGAAACACTGAACATTCACACCCAACTTCAGTCATAGCTCATATTTTTAAAATAAATCAGTGAAACAGTATACTGAAAAACAAGTAGCATTTTAATGCCTCTGTCATGTTTCATATTTGGTAAATAAACCACAGGGAAACGTTAACTGCTGCCATTGGTCAATTCCTCTGTAGCCTGACAAAACTTATCAGAAGGACTTTTTGAAATTTAAAAGCGTTCACCAGTCACAGCCGTTACAGCCAAACGAAATCCGTAGCCGCAAAACAGAAAGTAGGTCATATCTCAGGAATGCTTTCACATATCGATACCAAACTTGGTGCATAGACTCGGGACCCCATCCTGAGTACGCACAATAAATGTGGCGTATTTTGACCACTAGGAGGCGTTATAATCACACGAAGTAGGCTCATATCTCAGCAACACTTTCACATATAGAAACCAAACTTGGTACATGGACTTGGGAACCCATCCTGAGGACACACAGTAAATTTGGTGACATTCGACCACTAGGTGGGCTAGAGTTACAGGAACTTAGCTCATATCTAAGCAACGCTTTCATTTCTCAAAACAAAACTTGTTACAGGGACTCGGGACTCCATTGTGAGGCCACACATATAATTTGGTGCCCTTTGACCTAGGGGTCGCTGCAACTAGCAAAAATGTGTTTTGGCATTTCGGATGTATGTTAATGCACGTAACCTTTGACCTGTATGCCCGATTTTGAAAAATTAGCCACTGTTAGAATTCTTTGATCATGCCAGGTTCAGCGTAGCATATTCCACTGTCTGCTCACGTTAGTGACTGCACCAGAGCAAGCACACTTTCGCAGTTCCTCGGAAATGCAGTCTAGTTTTGAATATGACCGTCAACTCATTCGAATGTCACTCAGCAACCGTCGGATGACATCAGAAAAATGCGCAGTGGTCTCTTAATTTTTTCACTTACTGTATATATTGTTAATAAAAGTAACTTTCTTAAGCTTGTATAATTTTTAAATGTTAGTTTTATGTTTGTTTTATTTGCTTTTAATTACTTGTTCTTTTCAATATAGTTAATGGGCCACATGGGGCAGGAGGGCCCAGTCGACACTCAGCCAACACTCAGCTGACACTCAGCCAACACTCAGTCAGATCAGTTTTATAGTGTGTGGGCCTGTACAGGCCTAGGGAACCAGCCGACACTCAGCCAGAGAAACAATAATAATAATTTTACTGTTTGTGGGCCACACCTGGGCCAGAGCAAATTGTTGTTGTCTGTTTTCAGTGAGTGGGCCATTCTTGGGCGGGGACAAAGCCAGAAGTGGGCCAAGGGGGTGGCCCAGAGGTGGCCAAACATATTTTGCTAAGTGGGAGTTGACGCTGTCTTTCTCACAGGATGTGGCTCATGAAATACCTGACTGACCCACGTTACCATCATGGTTTGTTGAAGAAGCCCTATGCAGGTCTGGTTATTCCTTTGCTGTTTCTGGGTTTTCGCCGGATTTGGGCTCACATTTTTCACGACACAGCTCCCCCTGCAGCTTCGGTAGCAAGTGACTGCTACACTAAACCCACACTAGCTAGCGAGCTAGCCATCAAGAAACCAAGCTAAACACATACAGGGCTCACAATAAAACGGTCGAGCAAACACATTGATCAAGAGACTATCAAACCACATTACAAAAACAAAGTTCACCCAAGGGTAGGCTACTTACAATTTCAACAGCAACAAAGCCAAGTTGGCGTCCGTTTTGCAGTCTTCTTTGAAACTACAATCCGACTACATTTTTGAGGCGCGATTGGATACTTCCGCTGAGTCACATCCGGATTTCCTCGGACCGGGAACAGAAAGTTGCATATTCGTTTTTTTCCGCGGAAAAGCGATAGGGGGAGACGAAGCACCCATGACGAAACCAGAAAGTGTTGTAGAACCATCAGAATGACTCTCAACCTGCATAATTAAGGTCATTTTTGCTAAAGTTGTTGCATAGTGCTTCTTTAAGTAATCAGAGCCATCTGTTTGCTTTGTACTGTTCTTTGGACGATGTGGTTCATGTTGTAAATTATCTTCAGCTTCTTGCTAATTTTCTCATTGGAAAGACTTATCATTTGTGTTTATGTTAATATACAGTGCTTACAAGGTTCCAAAGAAATCCCTTTTTGGTAACACTTTCTAGTATGAACCTCACTGTAAAAGATGATACAGTAGAAATGTATGAAAAAAATGAGGCAACTTATTCCATGTGAAAATATTAGGGAAAAATATAACTCTATTATTTTTAAGAATATAGACTTTAACAAATCATGGAAATGTACTTAAATTATTCATGTATACAAACAATTGTGTAAAATATCTCACATATTCAAATGTATCACATATTCAAAATAAATCAAGGAAATGTCCCTGATTTTTTCTGGTTAATTTCGCATGATAAAATTATATGGGAGAGTCGGGAGGTCCTTCACAAAAGGCATTGGAACACATACAATTTGTTGTGACTACTTTCTTTGAATGTTGAGTGATTTATTCAACTTGGTCACACTTTTGTTGTTTATGGTAAAAAATGACCGCCATAGGAAATTAATGGGAAAGAGTATTTTCATCCAGGAGATGAAAGACGTCTCCATACACACACTCCTACAACTTGTGCTTGTGTGCCCATTCTACACATGAATCATACTTTCCACAAGAGAGCTTAGAGTAAAATATGGCAATTATTGGTGGTTTACATGCACATGTTGCCACTTGTGCATATGAACCACCAATATTCACATGCACACACAGAAACACACACACACCCGCACACACACACACACACACATGCACAAAACAGCCAAAATGTCAGGGACAGGGTAGGGAAGGGAGTGCAATTTTGGGGTCCAAGCAGTGAAGGGGGCATCAATTTAAGAGACTGTTGACGAATAAGGCCCATCGAATCAGTATGTAGGTTTACAGCTTCAGTTCCTCATAGGCCTAACACATATTTGACATGTCTCTATTTTCTGTCCCTACAAATACATTTTAGCAGTAGCAGTACCTCTAAATCGGTGTTTCTCAAACTTTTTCAGACGAAGGACCACTTCACCAATAAAAAAGAAACGCACGGACCACCTAGCTAAAAAAAAAAAAAAAGATTAGACCTACTTCAACAGTATATTAGCCTACACAATACTCACTGAACCACCTTGCTTATTGACTTTGCACTTTGCTTATTGTGTCAGAGGATTCATATGATTTAAACTGCCATATCTTACATAGACAGTGTTGCAGAACTGTTTGGATTTACATAAGTTGGTTCAATATTGCAAACAACTCATCTATATTATATTTTACCACGTCTGCTCGCGGACCACTTGGGATAGCTTGCGGACCACACTTTGAGAAACACTGCTCTAAACCGTGGTAGTTGTCGCTTGTATGACGCCCTGGGCAACCACCTGCCTCAGCACCTAATTATGACCAGTGTTGGGCAAGTTACAAAATCGTAATGTATTATGTATTATTACTGTCATTTCAAAGTAATTCGTTGCTGTCTCTGAATTGTAAGGCATTACACTACTATTGTATTACTTTTAAGTTACTTTTACCAAAATATTTATAAATATGGATTTGGTATTCTAAATGCAGTTTATTATGCTCAATGCATTTCTAATGGAGGGTGATGTGGTATAGCATAATGACTGAGCTAGGCAGTGATGGCTCATGATACAATACAAGGAACAATCATAGCCAGAATTTTGTTAAAAGCAGACAAAAGGTCTAAGTCTGGTCAATTGTGAGAGAAAGGCTGTAACTTTAGGCTTAGGCCTACTCATTAAAATCAACAGAGAGCTCACTACCTGTATATTGTAACCCAAAACTTAAAGACATGTCAAGATAGGCTACACAGTGCAGCTACTGGCCATTTTGGTGCCCTAACTGGTGAAATACAGTATTAACCTAAGTACGTCATCATATGGCCAACTATAAAGATGTAATCGGCCTGTTTTCAGGGATGGGTAGTATTTCTGAAACATGTAATATGTATTTCAAATACAAAATAGTATTTTGTCATTTGTTTTTTATTGGGTTGAAGGAAATGGCTCTGTATTTTGTATCAAAATACTTTATTGGTGTGTATTTAAAAAAAATGTAGATACTACACACAGGTGTAATGAATAATTGGTAATTAGGCAACAATGGTTTATGTTTATCGCAATCAGCTAATGTGAGAAAAGCTGTGTTCAACGACACTCACAGCAAGTCCGAAGCGCTAACCAGTAGGCCACGGCTGCCCAATTGAAAGCTCTGTCAGTCGTTTTTGATAAGCATCAGCTAGATGACTAAATGTAAATGTAAATTCTTGAATTATTCTTAATTCTGATCACACTACATGAACTTGCATACGGTATACTATTTGGCATGACGGGCCAAATTGTATTGTTTTTTACTATATAGTTTTAATAGGCTCAATGTTTGGGATAAAAAAGCATTTTTTTTTTTTGCAGTGCTTCCATACTTCCTTGAAAAGAGTATTTTCTAAATACAAAAATACAGTATTTTATTTTGATACATCAAAAATGAGGGTAGGCCTATTAGGTATTTTATTTTGAAATACATTCTGATGTATTTTTGCCCATCCCTGCCTGTTCCCAGCATTAGCACAACACTTTGCGATGGTTATCTTGTCACCTGTGATATGCTAGGCCTAAGTGACTGACCTATATGGGTGCGTTTGGAGATGCCTGATGAAATCAGACAGACGTTGTTGAATAGGCATAATTTATCCTGGTGCCACACACCTTGCATGTAGCTGTTCGCTTTTTCCTCTGTGTATTTCCTCTGTGCACGAAGTTATTGTAACCGAAGTAATGATAAAAGGCACAACTCCGGGAGGACTTCTTTTCGCCATGGTCAATGCATTTTCTACCTGTGAGTGTGCGCACATGCGTTACGTTGCACATTATGGCAAAGGGGCCATGCCGCTCATTATACGTTTTCCAAAGTATACTGTATGTATAGCAATAAAATCAAATAGAAATACATGAATACATTTATATTAAAAAAAGCAATAATTGCATACAGCTTGTTCAGGAGTCTCGAAGCTCGAGTCCGAGTCAAGTCTGAAGTCTTTTGAGTGGAGTCGGAAGTCAAGTCTGAAGTCATTGTTTTTGCGACCTCATTGTTTTAGGCTATGTGAAAAATAGTTTTCGCAAGTGCAAGGATATGTGGATTCAATTCATCATGTTTGCTATGTCATTAGATAAAATAAATGTTAAAAAAACGAACAAGTCAAAGAAAAACTTTATGGGATGAGATCATAGAAGAAATATCTGGTGTCTCGCAATGTTCATTTCTATGGAAATGCACCTAGTTTATCTTTCATTGCATTGTGCAGGCTACATTCACAAATACACTGCAAGATTGGCAGCCCAGTGACTTCTATTCTGTGCTATAGCCTATACGACTGTCCGTGCAGCACACCCATATTCAACATGACTCCTAACTTTGGTTGAAAGATTACAGAAGCTAGGTTTAGCTGTGACAATATCCTGGGTAATCCTAACAGCTAATTTTATTTTACACAGTAAAATCCGAATTTGAAAGCCTGGTCACCAGTTGCCAGTTTGTATGGCTAATTTGCCTACTTAGACTCTGCATAATGAAAAAGCTTTGTCCCCTTTCTTCTTCTTGGGTGGCATAGCTGATCTACAAACCACAAAAAGGGGCAAACATGTACATGCTGAAGGGCAAAGGGAATATCAAAATGTTTTACTTTGGCTTTTTATGGGGTACGTATTGGCAGACAGCCCTGGTAACTTACCGTTGTCGTTGACACACTTACTCGCTTGACTGCCAGATCAAAGTAGCCTGTGCATTGGCCCACTCCATGCAGATAACCCTTTCCCCTCCCCCTCGGTTTTTCAGCCAATCAAATGACGTTTCTTGTACTGTTGTGCTGGCTGTCGGAATGATCAGCAGCACAAGTAAGTTCGCTAAAATATTGGTGGGGACAATTTTGTCATCTTAAAATTTTGATTAGGACTAGTCCTTAGCGTCCCACCCTAAATCTACGCCCATGCCGGACTCCAAACGCATAGATTAGCCATTAACAAACAATATTAGGATTTGACAAAGGTTTTAGAAATGTCAGAGCTAGGTTTAGTTGTACATAGAGACAACTTCACCACAATCATGAAAGAGCCACAGGGTTAATACCACACATGCTGATATATAGATATAGGATTTGAAGTTTTTTTCTTTTAGAAGCAGTGAGTGTACTTCATGTGGGACATGTACAGTTAGTGAATGTAACAACAGTCAGCACAGATAACACTTCACTTGCAGCTGCTGCCACATCATTCCTCTCACTGCTGCATCTAATTGCTTGGATAAATAAGCCTCTGGTCTGTGCTGACCCCCATGCTGTTGACATAACACCCCAGACATGTACCCTGCTTTTTCACACACCAATAAATCATAGTCAACAAGTCAAGTAAGTCATAGTAGGCAAGAGCTGAAGCTGAGGCTAATGCCTATTTCAAATATGTAAAGGTCTTATCATAATTGTCAGTCCAAGTCACATTGTCAGTCAAGTTTTTTACATGTATGTGTATGCTGTGCCTCTCTGTTTAATTTAGAATCCAAGCACGGCAGTAGCCAATCATTCCTAGGAAGCAAAACTTTTGCTGCTTTGTCTTGGGTCTGGGACAAGCAGTTATTGCTGAGATGCGAGATGCATCTAGGGCCCGACAGCCAGGAGTGAGTATCGACATAGGTGATAATAGGCTTGATAACAGCAGAATGAATTTTCAGAGGCAAGATACCAGAGCTTTGTTTGAAACGGCCCCTGACTCTGTGTATCTTTGTGGCAAATGTGGCAAAATACCTTATCCTTTGAAAATAAACGCAAATCAAAACTAAAATATGGATCCGCTCTAATTGTAACTTATGCATTTTTATATCAATTACAGAGACAAACACGTTGCATTCAGAGTCAAACTTGAGTCACAACCACCTCCTGTTGTGCAGAGAAGGAAAGCTGCTCAAAGATCTGTCTCTGCACAGGGGTGACTTTAACAAAAACACTAAACACAAAAAATTATGTATTTTGTGATGATAATACATAACCCAAGGTGTGTTGGACATGTGTCCAATCTTTGGCATTTACCACACCTCAACTAAATAAAAATCAACATGGGGATAATAATATTGAGTTTGCAAACAAATATGTCAGACCAGGTGACAGGTCTACTACATCTGCAGAGTAGCTTTACTTGTAATTACGCCAGCTATTTCATCTTAACTGTATGTCCTAATTGGTACCAAGTATTTTGGATCCGGGGTCTCATGAAAAGATTTCATCACAAAATGCAAGCACTCTGGAGTTTCCTTATCTTCCTGGACTGAGACTGGAGATGTTAATACTATACTAAGCTGTTTGCTAATGGTCCCTTTAAACCAACCCCATTATGTTTGAGTGAAATTATAAGATATCATTTACACAATAAGTCACAGTCCAGTAAATTTTCGGAGCAAACACTGCTGAGGAGGAATGCTGTTTTACTACATGTTCCTTACATTTAACTACCCATGGGTAAGGAACTCTCTCAAATATGAACTGATCTAATACTCCTGTACCATGCACTTTTCATTGTCATAAACTTACACTATCCTTCTTTTCTTTCATACTATCTGCTCCTGTATCGTTCAAAAAGAAGAATATCCCCATTAACAGATGGGGATGAAGAGTCATATAGAGTCACCACACTGCCACCTGTGGTTGTATAGAGTAACCTGTGGTAGCTCTATACAAAACATATTGATGTCAATGGTGCATTTTGCCCATGTTCAGGGTGGAAAGTGAAAAAGAAAGATTTGCATAAGACAAGTCAAATTGTTTTTTTTTTTAAAAAGAAAAGATCATGGAGAATAAAGAAAAAAATATTTTAAAAAATCTTTGTATATTCCCACAAGGTGTTTAGGTGCTCTGAAAATGAGAACCAAAATTATTTTTTAGACTTCTAAGGTCTGCTGTTCAGACCCTGAAGGAATTTATTTTCTGTTCATTGTTTTTTGTGAGAGTGTTTCTACGCATCTCAGTAAGGAAAATAAATCAAGAGCCTATGTAAAGTACAAATATGTCTTCTGAAGGCTTAAACAGAGCCCAGCCAAAAACTCCAATTAAATTTGTATCAACTTTGAGGGACAGCTATGACCATGCAGGATTATCCAGACCAAACGTGACGATTTTGCTACATACTATTCCTATTTATGTACAAGCATGCAAAATTTGAGCTTCTTACATGGTTTAGTTCTTGCGCTGTGGGCTTGTGAACTTTGACAAAAAAAAGAGGCTGACAAAATCGACACCCCCCTCCCCCTGTAAAACTGGCTGTATCTTGGAAAGTATTGATCTTACATAAGAGTAATTTTACAGTGTGTCTCCTGGGTAACATAGGTACACCTGGTAATTTTTTCAGAATTTTTTGAGACCTAAGTGCGTGGGCCCTGGTTGAATTGACGTGGAATGACCCTGCTCCTCATATCAGTGTCTCCTTGATGTTTTTATTTCCAATTACCTTACGCCTAAAATCAGAGCAAAACAAACAAATGTGATGACAATCTTATCAGATACCCAATGTTCTCAGGCCTATTTTACCAATGCACATAACCAAAATTACTACCTACGCATAGGCAGTAAGGTCACTACCACTATCACTGGCAGGAAATAGTGCACTCTTCCGCCTCAGCCTTAGGCAGGAAAACCCTCTACCTCCATCCCAGGTAGGAAAACCCTCTACCTCTATTATAGGTAGGAAAACCCTCCGCCTCACCCTTAGGCAGGAAAACCCTCTACCTCCATCACAGGTAGGAAAACCCTCTACCTCCATCACAGGCAGGAAAACCCTCTACCTCCATCACAGGTAGGAAAACCGTGTACACAACCACTACCCCTCTCATGGGTAGGCCTTCCCTATTTTACCAGCTTAAAAAGTGTAAAATCAGGGACTCACCACCACGTTGTCTGTGACCACCAAATCCAGTAATTACCGTATACGAGACACAGGAGGATTCCCTCTGGCCAGGCTGGGTGCCGCAGAGCAGTGTTTGTTGCCGATGAAGGCCTTCTCCCAAGATCACAAAGAGATCTCCCTCCAGTCGACATGGTTGGGTTCCTGCGCCTTTGGTCCTCCTCACTGTGCCTCATAGATAGGTAATCCCATCGTCGTCGCCATTAATGTGGTCAAAATTAATCCAAGACAACTGGTGTGAGACTGCAGCTTTATTCACGACCCCGGATACATGTTACCCACATGAAATGTCAAAGTAACAAACCCACACATCTGTGGGTGAAGCCAACTCTTATACCCTTAACACACACCCACGGAAATCACAAGTTGTCATCCACCAGTGATCACCTAACCATCTGTTTTTTTAACAGAGATAAGAAATGTTTACCACCCCTCATCCTGAGGGTCACCCCTAGTTCGGTGACAGAGGGGTTATCTTAGCTTTCCTAAGTCAAAACATTCCAACATAGGGGTTTCAGATGACACAAGGATCAGAGTAAGAGGATGGTAATTAGATTTCACTACATGTATGTAAGGTATACTAAACATTTAATGAGAGACATATAAAAATTATCCCACAGCATGCGTTACGTTGCACTTTATAATGGCAAAGGGGCCATGCCCATGCTGCTCATTATACATTTCCCAAAGTAGGCATGAAAAAATGGAAATACATAAATAAATTTAGATTAAAAAAAGCAATAATTGCATGAGACACGGCTTGTTCAGGAGTCTCGAAGCTCGAGTCCGAGTCAAGTCTTTTGAGTGGAGTCGCAAGTCAAGTCTGAAGTCACTGTTTTTGCGACCTAAGTCCAAGTCCCTATCTTTTTTTACATTTCTATCCCTTTATTCTCTTTAATTCAAGTTCATAGCACGAAGCTGACATGCACTAGAAGAGCATTTATGCTTTATCAAGAATCAAATAGATTAGCGTGGCACCGCTCTAGATGTGTCATTAAATTAATTGTGCTATTTTGCGAGGTATAGAGAGATCTTTCGTTGTCACACACAAAGTGCACTTAACTGTTGTTCTTCATATCCTAGTTGTCTCTGACAAATTGAAAATAATGAGTGTGGGTTTATGTCCATCGACATCTTTTTTTTTTTTTTCTCCTCTGTTGTTCTCGCAATGTTGTTTGCGAATATGTATCAAAACATAACACCACTTAATTTCAGGTTAAAATGCATTGTAATGCGCTTTACTGAAGTTTGTACCGAGTAAAATATTACCCTTTTTTTTTGTAATGCCTTGCATTACCGCGTTACAGCAAAAAGCAATATATTACTAGCCTAGAAATCTAGACGCACCCTAGTGGCGGCAAATTAATTTGCTCAGCCTGTACGTCTAGTATCAAACTATAGGAATTTCTATTGGCTGACGCCGTGGACGTCATCCAATGACAGCGCTCTCTTTTGTTAGAGAGTCTTAAGGCGGGCTTAACAAGATGATGACAGTCCTACGACGGTGAACAACAAGGAAGGTGGCTATGGCGAACGAAGAGCGGTTGTTTGAATCGGCGTTGGCGTCAACTTTGGAGGAGTTGGACTTGTGCTTTTCTTTGAAAGTTGAGCAACACAATGCACTTAAGTCATTCCTTTCGAAGAAGGAAGTATTTTTTGCCGATGTTTTGCCGACCGGATACGGATATGGTCGTAGCGCTGGCCTATTGCATGCCTAGGCAGTTTGAAAGACAATTCTCTGCCCGCCCCCTGGATTAAGCGAGGTGAATGGGTCGATTCCAGACTATACATGTACATTTCAATGATATAGGATGGCCCGCCAGGCTAATATATTACAGTAATTACATTACTTTTGTAACTCCTGATTATGACCGCCGCCAGCATAGCTGGGCCCCCCAAAACCCAGAAAATACAGTTTTTCCTAAATAACTACCTGAACCGTGGCACTGAGGATGATGAAATTTGTACGGTATGTTGGTCTCAAGGGCCCGCATCAACCTAGCCCATAACCACTCATTTGTAACCCCCCCCAAAAAAAAAAGAAAACGAAAATGCAATATTATACTGTTTTAATCAGCCCTATCTTCAGTTGAGATGTTCTGAACTGCACCAAATTTCATGTGTATGATACAAGCATACACAAAAGTAGCAAGAGTAGGCGATGGAGTAGGAGATGGAGACAAATTGAAAAACATGATTTGTTTTCGTGGAGAGGATGTACAGGACTGAGCGGCAGTCCTATTTTGTACATCTAGTCATAGAAAGAGTCTGTAGACAGCCTTGCTGACAAACTACCTTCAAATGTGTGAAATAAATACTATTGTGTGCTTTCATGCACCGGGATGAGTTTCAAAGTAGACGGGCAGGATGATGATGTAGTAGCCTGGGGTGCATTTCCCGTACAACTACGGAGGTTAGCTTTTTACTAACATGGTACCATTCATCATTCAGTAAGAATATAATAAGAGTTGAAAGGTAGTAATAATAATAATAATAATACGTTTTATTTATATAGCACCTTTCTCAGACTCAAGGTCACTTTACAAAGTCAGCACAAACAGAGCAAGACAACACAAAAACAAACAGACAGTAAAAAAAAGGGCATTTGCGATGAGTCAAGTGGTGGCGGAAGGTGAAAAGTGTTTCTGAAACAGAAAGGTCTTGAGGTGAGCTCTGAAGAAAGGAGAGGAGGGACAGTCACGGAGGGATTGAGGGAGGGAATTCCAGAGCTTAGGGGCCATGGCGCTGAAAGACCTGCTACCCAGGGTAGAGTTCCAGAGCTTAGGGGCCATGGCGCTGAAGGAGCTGCTACCCAGGGTAGAGTTCCAGAGCTTAGGGGCCATGGCGCTGAAGGAGCTGCTACCCAGGGTAGAGTTCCAGAGCTTAGGGGCCATGGCGCTGAAGGAGCTGCTACCCAGGGTAGAGTTCCAGAGCTTAGGGGCCATGGTGCTGAAAGACCTGCTACCCAGGGTAGAGAGTCTGGTGCGGGGGACAGAGAGGAGGTTTTGATTAGAGGATCTGAGGGATCGGGGAGGAGTGTAAGAGATCAGAAGGTCACAGAGGTAAGGAGGAGCAAGGTCATGGAGGGCTTTGAAAGTGAGTAGTAGAATTTTGAATTTGATTCGGGACAGAACCGGTAACCAGTGAAGCTGAGAGAGAATAGGGGTGATGTGCGCAGATCTCTTGGTATGAGTGAGTAGTCTGGCTGCAGAGTTCTGAATATATTGTAGTCTTTGAAGTGTTTTAGTGGGGAGGCCAATGAACAGGAAGTTGCAGTAGTCTAGGCGGGATGTAATGAAGGAGTGAACCAGGGTCTGTGCATCAGTGGTAGAAAGGAAGGGGTGAAGGCGGGCAATGTTCCAGAGGTGAAAGAATGCAGTTTTAGTGAGGAGGGATTTAATGTGATGTGGGGGTCGGAACTGAGTGAGGAGGGATTTAATGTGATGTGGGGGTCGAAACTGAGTGAGGAGTCAAGCCGTATGCCAAGGTTTCTGACAACAGGAGCAGATTTGACAATTGTACCATCAATGTTCAGACTGAGCAAGTGTCAACTGTAGTAAAACATTTAAAAGTGCTAGTAACACATTAAATGTTTTTTGGGGGAAATATCTGGTGTGTGGACATAGGGCATCCTTGGCCATTGATGGATAGCCTGGATTAACACAGTCATGTACAGGAGGCCAGGTTTGCAAATCAGACCAAACATGCAGAAATGAACATTGTAAGAGATAAGTGAGCACTACACAATTCACAGTGGCAGACAACATAAGCTAACTGGATAATTAGCTAGAAGGAGCGTTTTCTAGATGTAAATGTTTGCCAATAGGTTGCGTCATGTCAACCCAACACCTTAACAAAGACTTGGTAGGTTAGTAATGCAGGCTTGAGAGATCAGGGGCCTATTGCACAAAAGCAGAATTAAGACATCCGAGATAAGTTACTGAGCTGCACTCAATGAATCCAAAACAAGAGCGTACAGGCTTAATTGGTTGCACAACGAGCAAGCCAGGATGAGCAGACACGGATTCATCAAGCCTGGTGAAACCTATCCTGGACAAGTGCGTGCTCAAATAGACCCCGCCACCGATCACAGATTCACTGATTCACCATGGCAACTAGAGCGGCTTCATTGCTTCTTCTACGGTGTGAAGTAGGTAGCGATAGCCTTTTCACAACAGCAACACCTCTGTTTAGGTGCATGACAGGTCGGGAATGGCGAGTATGTAAAAGTTCATTAAAAAGTCAACTGAAGCGCTTAATAGCTACACATTTATTTGATTTGGGTCCTTTGCAGAACAGTATTCTAAAGCCTTCTGTTGAGTTGTTTATTAGTCTTGTCTCAGAAAGATCATGTAAAATCAGCAGCAGCATTGAGAAATGTTATGTAGACCTACATTCTGATGTTTTGTTTTTTATTGTAGCTTGTCATGACGAGATTCATCTGGATGCTATGTGTGTGTAAAACATGGAAAAACAAGTCGACATAAAACAGGAAGCCAGTCTGAAGGGGCAAAGGTAGGCTACTGAACACATGATCTGAATAATGTTACCTGAAGAAGCTGCTTATAGTCATCTGTTCTTTGCTGCATTTAGATAGATAGATAGATAGATAGATAGATAGATAGATAGATAGATAGATACTTTATTGATCCCCAGGGGAAATTCAATATATTGGAAAATGTTGGATTCACGATCGTTTTGCGTTGTGTTTTAGTTCTGATGTCTGTACTGAAGATGGTCAATAAAGCTTGACGGCTGGATCAGGATCGGTGATTAAAAGAATTTATTGTAGATGGTACAACACTCACTAACCGAGCACAGGCTAAGTCTCAAACAGTAAAACTGCACAGAGTCTAACAGGTGTGGTAGTTAGTAGAAGCGGGCTGCTGCTGAGCGTCTTGGCATAAGATGCTCCCCGAGTCGCTTCCTCGATCCGTCTCCAAGTCCAAACCTGAGACAAAGCCTGTTATACTAAAATCATATCAACGTAAATCATGCCAACGTGGAAGGTACCAGCCATAGCTCAAAAATAATAGGAAAAGTACTAGCCCTGAAAACAGAATAACAAGGTGATATCTCATTCTGCCCATGCTATGACTACGGCCAGGAACATGGCAGTCTGACCTATTGATGGTAAATCCTATGTGCAGACACAAACAATGGCATGTACCTCTCCACGTCTCTACTACACACAAAAAGTAACACAGATGAACACATCAGAATACATACAGAAATACCCCAGATTTCTACAGTCCCCCCTCTTGATCAATTAAAAAACACAGATTTTTATAGATCATACAAAACAAATAAAAGGAGTCTGATGTGGTCTAAAGAACAGAGGACAAACCAAGACAAGATTACTTCTCTAGCACTTCGAAAAGGAGGAAGTGCCGGTGTCTTAAAAGAAAAACATAATAACTGATTTCGTTCCGGAGGATTGTCTCACACATAAAAAAATTAAAAAGGAAAGGAATCAAACCCACATCCTCGGTTCATCCCGAGGCTGGGCAGGAGGTACTCTAACAGGGGCCAATCTTGGATTGGTAGTGGTGGCACGCTTAATGATACACAACACCACTTGGATTGCTAAGTAGATGACAAAGATGGGAATGAGCAGGGGCATAATGAACTGGACAATCTGAGCAAACAGGGGCCCACCCCAGCTACTCAACCAACCTCCCAGGGACCAGCTACCATTATCCCGCTTAAGCTGCTGCACGTGGGCGTAAATATCTTTGATGTAATTGGAGACATTACCGGTCGAGTCAGGCACATAAGTACAGCATTCCTGTCCAATCAGAGCACAAGCACCTCCCTTACTGGCCAAAACCACGTCCAGGCAGAGTCTATTCTGAAGGGCAACCTGTCTTACTGCATACAGTTCTCGGTTAATGTCTGAAAGAGCATGTGCAGTGTCATTAGCTACTACATCAACAATGTGTACCAGATCTCTAATCTCATCAAGCGCCACAGTTAGGCCATAAGTTGGAATTAAAGCGGCAAAGAATCTCTGTGTCGGGGTTGCAACAGTACTGTGACCCCCAAAAGTGTCCCGCTTAGTCCTAGGGTGTATGGATGTTGACTCACCCACCAAATGTTCCCTCCCCACAATCCTCACAGCTGGAACAACATAAGATAAATAACAAGAGCCTTGCCAATTAGGGGGAAGATAGGAATATGCATACTGTCCACACACACAGGGGCTAGTGCATTAGTGACGACCGTGCTTCCTGGCGTCCCACCTGGAACACGCATCATCGGGGGAAGGGGAATAAGGACCACTTCACCTGACTGTTCAATGGAAACCTCAGTCTGTCCAACCTGAACTTCATATGGGCAGATGCTCTGACCTACCACCGACCGTCCACTCTTGTCGGCCACCCAACAGACCACACCACGTGGGGCATAACTCAATTTAAGCTTAGTAGGGGGCCCTCTGGCCCATGGAGGATTGGGAAAGATGTCATCAGGGGAACCATTTGTAGTACTGTTAAAGGCTGCTACATACTCTGGGATGGTAAAGGGGATGGCTATGTAAGGATACACTTCAGAGGCAGATGGCATTAACCCGCATACCCAACACGAATGCTTACGCTTGGCCTGGGCTAACCCATGAGCCGTCTTCAGAAAAGTGTTGTCCTTGTGCACATCATGATGGCTGTCATACAGAGTATCAGTAACAATAACCAGGTGACACAGAATAACAGCACAACAAAACAACATTCTCGGTGACATTTTTCAGTTGATAAAGAAGGCACACAACAACAGTTACACAACACAGAATTCAGTGAGCTGATCGCTGTTAGAGAACGATGGAGTTGAGGATTCCTTTGGGAAACAGAGTCTTTTTGGGGGGAAGTGAAGGAGACCGGCAGGCAACAGTTCAGTTCAAAGGCAAAAGTCTCTGTCCTGGATGATGTCCGTGGCTTCAAGCAACTTCATGGGTACATGTGGAGTGAAAGTAAAGAGCAGTATCAGTTGGAGGATAGTCATGGTTGCAGTGAGAACAATCATGTAATGATTAAATGTAATATATAATCAAGTTATAGTATTGATTGTAACATAACAATATAACATGCACGCACATAATGATTAAACATTTCACAGGTATATGTAATCACTCCTGAATTAGATAATGGCTAATGCCAGTAATAAAAAAAACAGGTAAGACTTGTCCAAGTCTATCACCTTTCTGAGCATGAGTTTGTGTCACCAAGAGTCAATTAGCACAACACTCCAAGCAGGCTCGGTTTTACAGGGAAAGATTCTACACTGTTGTCCCTACCCTTTTCATTTTTTCCTCTGACCTCCCGTGAAAACAACAAATCCACCGTCAAAATGAAAGTCTTCCGTGAATCTTCCTCCCTGGTCTACACCCTATTTCTAAAAAGAAGACGGGCGGAAAATCAGATATAATTCGTACCCTGCCCGGCGTGTCATGTTTCCGGCGGATCAACTAGTTTGCAGTGGCTCGCGTGTATCCATTTGATTTTGCCCTGGACCTTTACTGCCGACTGTGTTATCAACAAGATCTGATACGGCCCATCGTACTTCGCTTCTAGCGCTAACCTTTGGGGCTTGTGAATCATCACCCACTGACCTGGCACTAGAGAGTGCCCACCTTCCGGGGGGTCTCCCCAGGCCTCTTTCACTTGGTTAGCCGCTGTCTGGACCGCTTCTGTCAATTGCACACAGTAGTTCAGCATTGCATCTGATGTCAGGTGGATGTCGGCTTTCCTCAGATCGATCGTGCCTGGTGCGGAGAAAGGCCTGCCAGTCACGATCTCAAATGGGCTGAGTCCTGTGTCCCTGTTGCTTGTAGCACGCATGCTACACAGGACTGTTGGTAAGGCGTCAACCCAAGGAATGCCTTCTTGATGTTTCTTGGCCAGTCGTTCCTTCAGCGTCCGGTTGGCTCTCTCCACCTGCCCAGAGGATTCTGGGTGGTAAGGGCAGTTCAGGGACCATTGCACATTCAGCATGCGGGCCACCTCCGCGCAGACTGCTCCAGTGAAGTGTGTTCCGTTGTCTGAGCAGATCTGTTCCGGCAATCCGTATCGTGGAATGATGTCTTTCACGAGGACTTTGGCAGTGTGTAGTGCAGTTCCGGATCGTGCAGGGAACGCCTCGATCCACCTAGAAAACTTGCACAGGACAATCAGAACGTCGCGATAGCCTTTGCACTTTGGAAGGGTGATGTAATCTATCTGAAGAACTCTGAAAGGCCCTGGTGGAGCAGGTGTTTTCAATGTTGGCAGCTTGACCTTTCTGTCGTGGTTGTTTTGCCGACAGGTGGCACACCGCTTGACGATGTCCCTGGCTGTTGCTGTGAACTTTGGGGCCCACCAGACCTGTATGAATCTGTTCCTCATTTTTTCCACTCCCACGTGTCCAAGCGAATGAATTTGCGTCGCCAGGTATGGCAGAAGACTTTCTGGAGCCACTGTTCGTGTTCCAAACCTCCACAGGTTGTCGTCATGGAGCTTCGCCGCATTTTCAATCCAAGTCCACTTCTCTTCTCGGCTTGCGCTGTTCTGCATGTCTTTGATGTTGGCCAAACTTTCCCGTTTTCCCTCTTCAGATGTTTCCTTGATCTTCTTGGTCACTCTCATCATGCATTTCTCGTTGTTATTTTCAAAAAAATTCCTGTTACCGTTAGATCCGTCCGTGTTTCCATTTCCGTGTCCATTCTCGTTAGTCGTTTCGTTATCCCCTCCCTCTCTTTTTCTTGCGGCTGTTCTTGACGCCGCATCCGCCAATGCATTGCCTCTTGCCTCAAGGGTGTCTTGCCTTGTGTGTGCTTTCACTTTTACGACTGCCAGGTCTTTTGGTAGTTGCCTTCAAGCAAGGCAGTAACGTAACGATGTAGGATCTTCAATGCGTCAAAAGGGTGCAGGTCTCTCATCTCCTTGAGTTCTTTTTTCTTCGTCCAGGTATGCCGTCCGGCATCCCGAGGGTGCTGTATGGCGGCGGACCACTTCTGGATTTCGTCGCCCTTTGGTTGGTTGGTAGAACACAGACACACCATCAGCGTTGGCTACTGTGCGTACTGGGCATATGAGGGCCTCATCAGCGGATTCATCCCAGACATCCCATCCCTCTGCTGGTGGTCTGCGCCTCTTGGTCTTGGGCTTAATTACGGGAGCAGCCGCTCCCTGGCTTGCATCAGATGTGGATGGGGCGTCAGTCACGGGGACAGCAGTTGCGTCATCATTCGCTGGTGCTTGGTTGGCTTGTTCGGGCGACAGGTATTGGGGATTGGTTGCAGGAGGCGCTGGTAACAGCATGGATGGTGTTGGAATGGGTGCTGTAGCAGCGGCCAGTGGCTGAAATTGGCCCTGCTGGGGTTGAGCAGGTTGTTGGTAGTGGGTCACATATGAAGCGTAGAGGCCAGGGCCTGTTGCTAGGCCCATGCTGGCTTGAGCATCAGCTGTAGATTGTTGGTAACAGGGGCCTCTCCCTGTCGGCTGTTGGTACCCGCCAGGTGGGGTGCTGTTCATTGGCTCAAACAGACCTCCAATAGCCGGATAGTGTGCGATGAAACTGCCTCCCAGCTCAATAGTGTCAGAGACGTCCACTGCACTTCCAGAAGCCTCCACCATGGCAGGTGGCGCTGCTGGGTCCAAGCCGTGCAGTGTCGGATTCTCCATCTCACTTCTCCAATTTCTGTGTATCTTCCTTCTCAATGACTCTTCCACAATTGCGGCCGTCTGCAACCTCTTGCCAGCTTTCCCTGCCTGAGATTTCAATTCTTCTGCCAGACATGTAGTACGGTGTTTTTCGGCATCCACCTCCTGCGAGCAGGATGCCCGCATAGCCCCCATAAAGGATCGCCTTAGCTGGCTCATTGACAAAAAGGCATAGGGCTCACGATGTCTGTTGTGCTTTTTCCAACTCAAATACACCTCACGAACCTTCTTAGGTGGCCAGCGCCCCTGGACAATAGATGCAGGATCAATTTCAAAATCTTTTCTCAATTTTTCCTCAAATTTGCCCAATTGAAATTTCTTCGCCATCCAATCTGACACATAATCTTGTATTTCAGCGAATGTCTCCTCCTGCTGAGGCTTCACTCCCTCCTCATCATGGTCAGCTGCTTGCTTATCTTCTTTTTGCTTATTGCGCCCGCGAACCATCTCTGATTTCTTACTCTCTTGCACAATGTCTTGTTCCAAATTATTATTGGGGCCCGAAGCCATACGAATTAGACTATGTGTTCGTACAAGGACGAGGTCCTTTATTTAAACTTTTTACTTAAATTTGTCAGTAGTGTGTGATGTTTTAGTGCCAACTTTTGCGATTCTGCTTTGGCCAGAGAAAAAAACCTCTCTCTCTCTCTGTCCTTCTCCTTTTTTTTCCACACACACTCACACACACACGCTCGCTGCTCCCGCCAGGGAAAAGAAAACACTCACTCCTTATCTCTCTCGCTCCGGAACCTGGCAAATTATTTTACTCACAGCATGAAGCCACAACAATAACCTTCACCAGTGTCAGTTCCACTTAACTCAGACTATTTCCTTTCTCCCCGAAACCGGCTGGACAACGACAAAGAATTAACGTCTCACTCACACCTTTAACGATCTCTCGTTAAATTCACAGTTGACCAAGTCAACAAAAACATAGGTTGGAAACCCTATTCCACTTTTCACCTACTGCACAACCAAAACACCCCCCCTCTGGTGATTTTGTCTCCTCTCCGTATCACTGTAACGCTAAGTTTAGTCCTAGGCCATTAAACTAAACAAAGACCTTGAGAAACAACCACACAGTTCACTTCAGCAACAATAATGACTGTAGCAACAGTAACTCCTTCTATTTTCTCTTCGGCACCCGCACAGCATTTATCACAAAACCCACACAGCTTTTATCACAAAACTCACACAGCTCAGCATGTAATGGCAGTACAGAAAAAGAAAAGCTTTAATCCCCCAAGCTTGTCCGTAGTTAATCGATTACTTCTTTTAATTCGTTCACGAATCTATTCCAATTACCCAAAATATGTGTACACTTCAACCGTTTACTTTTTTCCGGAAAACTTCTTATATCAAATGACATCTAGCGCTAATCAATCATTGATATAGGTACGTTACTTGTCAAAACACTTAATGACACAAACTTCAATACTCTCATTAATGTGCAGCTTTAAATCAAAAAAAGTTCTAATTTACTCCCTAAATTATGTTTATTTTTTTAACTTTACTCTTGGTTCTTTTCACGCACAGAGGAGAAAAAAACTCTTTGCTTTCACCTGGTCAGAGTTTCTTCACTGCGGCGGGTGCACACGCACACAGCGTCCTCCCTCTTGGTAGGCTTCCAGCTGGGGTTGGTCACGTCAGCCCCCTTTGGGGCCCCGGGCTGACGTGACCAACCCCAGCTGGAAGCCTACCAAGAGGGAGGACGCTGTGTGCGTGTGCACCCGCCGCAGTGAAGAAACTCTGACCAGGTGAAAGCAAAGAGTTTTTTTCTCCTCTGTGCGTGAAAAGAATATTCTTTTCTGAATATGGTCAGACATGGGCACATCAAAAAGTGCATTGAGCGTCACACTCAGAGGGGACACTGGGCACTCCACCTGAAACCAGAGTGTGATGTCAGTCTGAAAACAATAGCAGACAGTGTTTTGAGGAAATAAGACAAATTCAGGATTTATTTACAAGTTATAGAGACCTTGAGGCTATTGCGTCAGTCTATGCTGCATAGATGATCATGAAGCTGAATAGCACAAAGCTGTCATGTATCACAGAGTTAAAAAGTCCAGTTTATTAAACATGAGGACAAATGTCTTTAACGTTAGGTCTATATTGTAGCCAGATTGGTGCATGTGGCGGTTCTTTTTTCATCAGGTGTAGACCTTTGTACACATAACCACTGTCATATAGTTTTATGGGACTGAACTCGTGTTTCAGAGTGATTGCAGCAGAATCTTGGCAGTTATGTATCTCGCCCACACACACACACACACACACACACACACACACACACACATTGAGTTTGATGAGCCATAAAACAGGAAGCCAGTCTAAAGGGGCAAAGGTATGCTTCTGAGCACATGATGCGAATTATGTTATTTGAAGAAGCTGCTTATAGTCATCTGTTCTTTGCTCACAATAAATGTAATAGTTAAAAAATAGTTAAAAAATGTTTTTATCTTCACGTTGTGAGTTGACTTGCTGTGTAGCATTCTGTTAGAGGTGGACAAAGTGCACAATTCCTTTACATAAGTAAATGTATAGATACTGTGTTGCCCCCTGCAGGTAACCCCCAGAACCTAGTCAACGTCAGACGTTTCTCAGACGTAACCCTAGGCCTAGGCAGTTAGGACCCACGATACCCCCAAGAGGTTATTGCAGGTAGCAGGGACCTACTGTCGAGCGAAGTTGCACGTCTTCCCTCAGTGGCGCAGATAACCTATTACTCCTATTTTATATAAATATCCCCCTTGGAAGTTGATCCGTAGAGGATTTATTGGGATGCTATAAAATAAGGAGCAGCTACGCCTAGGTCTCGGACAGTTGGCTAACGTGCAAAGATGTTTGACACTAGAGATTATCTAGAGACACAGGTTATAGACTACTTCTTGCTCAGGTTTTATAAGGATCGAGATTTTATTACCGTCCTGCAGTACTAAAGTCCAACTAACCCAAGTCTTAGACAGAGCCGATGAATAACCACAGAAGAGTCAAGTTATCTTACCCTCCTGCTGGAATTCGTAGAAAAACCAAGAAAAGACACAAATACTGCTTGAAGAATTGGATGCCAAGGTTAAATGAGTTCTTTACTTTTCAGTACTTTGGTGATGTTACAAAATGCGGCGTAATATCCACTTGCAGGTTACAATGTTGTAGAAAATGGAAAAAGAGTAAATCCACAAAATAGGAAAATAGTAAATCCACAAATGGAGAAGAGATTACAATAAAAATGGTAAATCCACAAATGGAGAAAAAGAGAATATAAGGAAAAAAGTAAGTCCTCAAAAAGGGGAAAAATCAGCTGATTGTCTTCTGCAGTCACTCTCTGTCGGAGAAGCAGGTCTGATATCTGCAACAGGTTCCACGGAGTTTCGGTCCGCGACCGCGACGTCCAACACTTCTCAACGAATTTCGGAAGATGAATTCTAACAACCGCACGCGACATCATAAAGCAAAAACCCAACGAGTTGAAGGAAGGAAAAAAAGAAGCAGCAGCCCCGATCATTTGGTTCGACCCCTATTTATACTAGGTAGACTTGACCTCCCCCACACATTCCTAAGGCAAATCAATCCTACTTTCCCACGACAGTTTAGAACCTTCTAGAAGTTCCCACGATAGCTGGGAATATTCTCACGGTAGCTGGGAATATCCTCACGATAGCTAATACATTCTAGAAGTCACTGATCTTAACCAACAATTTAAAATGACACACATTACTTCTCCGGGTTACATTTCGGAGATGCAACATTACATTCAGTAATTATGGTTTAGATAGTTTCAGAAGTTACACAAACAGTTTACATTCAACGATAATTATAACAATGTGACACATTACATTTAACAACGTACACTTACAGTCATCAAGAGAGTTTGGTTACATTCTTACAGGTTACAAACACTTATGGCATTACAATGCAATCTGAATACATTCATTTAAACAGTTTTGAGACATACAATTCTCTAAGTACATAATTCCCTAAACTTTACAATGTCAGGCTACTAAAGTACTTGTATTGATACATTTCATTCATCGCACTTTATTATTTATTATGAGGTCATTGTTTGCAGTTATAGTTCATTTTCCATTCTTTAATTCACATTCAATACTCATCAAGTATTTCTGAGGTCAGGGCAATCTGGTTTAGTAATCCAGCACATTGTTCATCATCTGTTACAACACATTCATCTACTTCCACTTCCACTTTCAGGTGAACTTAATTCAAGAGTAGGTTGCAAGGTCATTGGTTTAACATTACGATTCAATTCCTGGTTAGTTTCTTTCCTAATTTGCCTAATCATATTTTCTACAGATTACCTTGATAGCTAACGCTGAATCTAGCCTTTCTGCCTTTTCGCCTTGTAAGACGTATTGGTTTTGTGCTACCGCTCTGTGGTCCATATGGATGGTGTTCAGGCAACACGTCAATACACCTTATATATTACTCCAATACAAGTGAATGTTTCAATCAAAGATTAGTACTTCAGGCACTCAGTTTACTCTTTGATTGAAGCTGCCTTAAAGAAGAATTCCGGTGTGATATTGACCTAAAGTGTGTTGAAACATGATACCGAGTGTGAACGTATGTCTCATAGCTCATCTCCGCTTGTCCCTTGCACTCCAAGATCTGGCGCTAGTTAGCTGATGCTACCAACAGGTTTTCAAATAATTCTGTGGAAATGCATGGATTCCAGTTGCTTCCAGTAGCAGCAGTGCCGGTTCAGACCTCCATGGGGCCCTAAGCAAAATCCTGCTAAGGGGCCCTCCTACCTGAACTTTGAGCGCGAAAATGTAACCATTTTTTTACAGTATCGTCTGACACCTCAGTGCTCCCAATACAATCATCCCCACCCCATTTTGGATGTCTATGGAAGTTACCAAATATAGTGTTTTTCCCTATAAAGGACTAGGAGAAAGAAACATAATTGTGTGTGAATCACCTTCACACAGCAATAAATGCCCCGTTTCAGTGTCTGTGTCATGAGCTCTCTCTCTGCCTGGTAACACGTGCTGATTGAAGTCTGATGACCTCCACCTGTTCCTGCTCTGCTCTGCCTCACCCTCGTTACCTACCAGCTGCACTGCATTCACCACTCATCATGCCCTCTATATAAAGCCTTGCTTTTCAGTCCACACTTGTCAGATCGTCTGCAACCAGCACCAGTTACCTGCCTGTTTATTGAAAACGCCTCTGACTCTTTGCCTGTGATCCCGGACCCGCTCGACTACTTCTGTGTTCTCCAGCCCCGGTATCTTGACCTGCCTTCCGTCCCGCTTCTACGAATACCGCCTAGTCCTTGACTGTACTGCTGCTTCGTTTCAATTGCTGTTGTGTGTGTGTTTCCCCCAGGACTTCCCGGATCATCCAGCTCCTGCCTTCGCTGTTCGGCTACTGGGGGAACACACACACGCAGACTCTTGGAACTCCTGTACCCCCCCCGGAACCCCTGAAACCCCCAACCCTTAAATAAACTTTTGAACGTGACGCAATTGTGGTCCTCGTCCTGTTTGGTGTCTGACAGTACGATCTGACCAAACATGGACCCAGCGCACGGTCGAACCAGCATGGAAACCGACGAACCAGAACCACCCACCGCCATGCAACGCCTGGAAGAGACAGAGAGAGAGGTAAACCGCAACACTGCTGACATTGCCTCCCTACTTCAAGCCGGCTTGAGCCAGCGTCAGCAGTTCCAGCAGCAACAGCAACAACTTGCAATGATCATTCAACTTCTCACCAACCTTTCTCCTCTGCCTGCTCCCACCGGCCCAGCCCCAGCCAGCCTGCTCACCGGCCCAGCACCCGAGTCTCCTGCCCAGTCCACTGCTACCGTGGCTGCCGGAGCCCCAGAACCCAGGATCGGCAATCCAGAGCGGTTCAGCGGCGACCCAACCCAGGTACGGGCGTTCCTGACGAGCTGCCGTGTCCAGTTTACCCTGCAACCCAGGACTTTTGCCACTGAAGGGGCGAGGGTCGGTTACGTGATCACTCACCTGACGGGCCGAGCTCGACTCTGGGGAACGGCGGAGTTCGAGCGCCAGACCCCAGCATGTGCAACCTTCAACCTATTCGCAGAGGAGATGCTCAAGGTATTCGATTTGGAATCCACAATAGCCGAGGCATCTCGGATCCTGATGAGTATTCGCCAAGGCAGAAGGACTGTTGCGGATTACTCCATCGACTTTCGAACCGTGGCAAGTCGAAGCTCCTGGAACATGGAAGCATTGGTGGATGCTTTCCTCCACAGCCTGGCGGACTACATAAAGGACGAGCTGGTTTCCCATGATCAACCCCCCACTCTTGATGAAGCCATTGCTCTGGCTGTCCGCATCGACCGCAGGATCCAGGCCCGCCGTCATGAGAGAGGGCGCCAGAGTCCATCCACCAGCACACGGAGTGTCCCAACTGCCCTTCTGTCCGCACCTGCCACACCATCTAGCCAGCCGGACCAGTCTGAACCGATGGAGATCGGCCGCACCTCCCTAACCCCTGCAGAGCGCCAGCGACGCATCACCTCCAACTTGTGCCTGTACTGTGGTGGTGATGGTCATCGAGTCGCCACCTGTCCAGCAAAAGCCGGAGCTCACCAGATGTAGGAGGAATCCGGATGAGCTCAATGAACATTCAGCCCTCCATCAGCCGTAAACCCCTCATCCAAGTCTGTCTTCACCTGTCTGATTCCACCCACACCCTGGCAGCCCTGGTGGACTCTGGCGCAGAAGCAAACATTATTGACACAGGACTTGCTCGTCAGCTGGGCTTGGAAAGCCATCGCTTGTCCACTCCTGTTCCAGCCCGGGCCCTGGACGGTCACGCAATTGGCACAGTTACCAGCATCACAGCCCCCATCTCAATGATGGTGTCAGGAAACCACCGAGAGACCATCCGCTTCCACCTGCTCAGCTCTCCAGGCCAACCCCTAATCCTGGGCTACCCTTGGCTCCGTCTCCACAATCCTCACCTCGATTGGGCCTCCGGAACTGTGAAAGAGTGGGGAAATGCCTGCCACCTGACCTGTTTGCGTGCTGCCTCGCTGCCCCCCGGCTCAGTACCCCCCAGCATTGCCCACGACATTTCTAATGTCCCTGAATGTTACCATGGCCTCCGAGAGGTGTTCAACAAGACCAAAGCCACATCTCTGCCCCCACACCGTCCGTACGACTGTGCCATTGATCTCCTCCCTGGGACTGCTCCACCCAAAGGTCACCTCTACTCACTATCCCCTCCTGAAAGAAAAACTATGGAGGATTACATCAGGGACTCCCTGGCAGCTGGACTCATCCGCCCGTCTTCCTCTCCTGCTGGTGCCGGGTTCTTCTTTGTGGGAAAGAAAGATGGTTCTCTTCGCCCCTGCATTGATTATCGAGGTCTGAATGATGTCACAGTGAAGAACCGGTACCCTCTGCCTTTACTCACCTCTGCTTTTGAATTGCTCCAGGGATCCACTATTTTCACCAAACTGGACCTTAGAAATGCTTACCACCTAGTGCGAGTAAGGGAGGGTGACGAGTGGAAGACAGCATTCAACACCCACACCGGCCATTATGAGTACCTGGTAATGCCATTTGGCCTCACCAACGCCCCAGCGGTATTCCAGGCGCTGGTGAATGATGTGCTGCGGGACATGCTGAATAAATTCGTCTTCGTGTACCTGGACGACATCTTAATTTTCTCCAGAACTCTGTCCGAACACACCCGTCATGTCCAGCTGGTTCTTCGACGGCTCCTGGAGAACTCTCTCTATGTCAAGGCGGAGAAATGCGAGTTCCATGCTCAGACTGTCATTCCTGGGATACATCGTCGCTGAAGGCAATATCCAGATGGACCCCGCAAAGGTCTCGGCAGTTACCTCCTGGCCAGTTCCGGGGAATAGGAAGAAGCTGCAGCAATTCCTCGGTTTTGCCAATTTCTACCGGAAATTCATCCGGAACTACAGCTCCGTCGCCGCTCCCCTCACAGCTCTGACCAGCATCAAACACCCCTTTTCCTGGACCCCAGAGGCCAACACAGCCTTTCATACCCTCAAGGCCCGGTTCACCACTGCCCCCATCCTCCAGATGCCGGATTCAGACCGGCAGTTCGTTGTCGAGGTGGATGCCTCAGACGTGGGAGTCGGGGCCATACTCTCTCAACGGGCAGAGGAGGACAACAAGTTGCACCCCTGTGCATTTTTCTCTCGCCGGCTTTCACCTGCAGAGCGCAATTATGATGTTGGAAACCGTGAGCTGTTGGCTGTCAAGCTTGCCCTGGAGGAGTGGCGTCACTGGCTGGAGGGGTCCACAGTTCCGTTCCTGGTCTGGACCGATCACAAAAACCTCGAATACATCCGCAATGCCAAACGTCTTAACCCCAGATAGTCCCGCTGGGCCTTGTTTTTCACCAGATTCAACTTCACCCTGTCATACCGCCCAGGTTCTCGGAACACCAAGCCGGACGCTCTCTCCCGTCAGTTTCATAAGGATGACGCCCCTTCCCAGGAACCTGCATCAATTCTGCCCGATCCCTGCGTCGTAGCTGCCCTGACCTGGGATATCGAGGAGGAAATTCAAGAGGCCCTCCGTGACCATCCCAGTCCCAGTGCATGCCCAGACGGTCGTCTCTTCGTCCCAGATAATTTGAGGTCCCGGGTCATACAGTGGGGACACAACTCCCGCCTTGCCTGCCACCCGGGCTCCGCCCGCACCTGCCATCTCCTTGCCCAGCGCTTTTGGTGGTCGTCTTTGAGAAGGGATGTCCGAGAATTCGTCCGTGCCTGCCCCACCTGCAATCAGAACAAGTCCTCCACTCGGCCCCCCGCTGGTTTACTCCAGCCCTTGCCTGTGCCCACACGACCCTGGTCCCACGTCTCCTTGGACTTTGTAACTGGCCTCCCACCATCAGGTGGGATGACTGTCATTCTCACTGTGGTTGACCGGTTTAGCAAGATGGCACACTTCATTCCCCTCCCTAAACTGCCATCTGCCAGAGAGACTGCCCAGGCTGTTCTTGATCATGTCTTCCGTCTACACGGGCTGCCCAGGGATGTTGTCTCTGACCGAGGCCCGCAATTTACCTCTACATTCTGGAAGGAGTTCTGCCGTCTTCTAGGGGCCACAGTGAGTCTCACCTCTGGGTTCCACCCCCAGTCCAATGGTCAATCCGAGCGGGCAAACCAGGAGCTGGAGAAGGCGCTGCGGTGCATGGTTTCTCGCAAACCCCAGGCTTGGGCACAACAACTGATGTGGATAGAGTATGCTCACAACTCCCTCACCTGCTCTGCCACTGGTATGTCACCTTTCCAGTGTGTGTATGGCTACCAGCCCCCCCTGTTCCCCAGCCAGGAAGGAGATGTGTCCTGCCCGTCTGCCCTCGCCTATGCCCGCCGTTGCCGTCGTACCTGGTCACAAGCTCGTGCCACGCTACTCAAGTCAGCTGTCAGCTATGCCACTGGGGCTAACCGCCGAAGATCGCCGGCACCCGCCTACCGTGTTGGCCAGAAGGTGTGGCTGTCAGCCAAGGATCTCCCACTGCGGGTGGAATCGCGTAAACTGGCACCTCGATTCCTCGGCCCGTTCCCTATCCAGAGGGTCATCAGCCCAACCGCAGTCCGGCTCCAGTTGCCAACCTCCATGAGGGTGCACCCTACTTTCCATGTTTCGAAAGTCAAGCCGACGCATGAAAGCCCGCTGGTCCCCGTGCCGCTTCCTCCTCCTCCTCCTCGCCTCGTTGACGGTGGGCTGGTGTACACCGTTCGACGCCTGCTTCGGTCCAGACGGCGAGGTAGGGGCCTCCAGTATCTCGTCGACTGGGAGGGCTATGGACCTGAGGAGAGAACCTGGGTGCCAGCCAGTCGGATTGTGGACCGGACACTCATCGCCGACTTCCACCGTCTGCATCCTGATCAACCTGCAATCCGTAGGGGCCGCCCCAGAGGGGTCCCTAACCGTCCTGCCCGCCCGGCTTCCTGTCATGTGCCTGACCCTGACCCTGTCTCGGTACCTGTCCCGTCTTCTGTCCACGACCCTCCAGCTCCCTCCGAGGATGAGGATGTTCACTCGGACCGCTCGGAGGAATTCTAGCCCTCCACCGGCTCCCCTCCGCCCTCCCGACGTGGTGTCACTCTTGGGGACTTCTGGGGCCGTCCCTTAGGGGGGGGGTTCTGTCATGAGCTCTCTCTCTGCCTGGTAACACGTGCTGATTGAAGTCTGATGACCTCCACCTGTTCCTGCTCTGCTCTGCCTCACCCTCGTTACCTACCAGCTGCACTGCATTCACCACTCATCATGCCCTCTATATAAAGCCTTGCTTTTCAGTCCACACTTGTCAGATCGTCTGCAACCAGCACCAGTTACCTGCCTGTTTATTGAAAACGCCTCTGACTCTTTGCCTGTGATCCCGGACCCGCTCGACTACTTCTGTGTTCTCCAGCCCCGGTATCTTGACCTGCCTTCCGTCCCGCTTCTACGAATACCGCCTAGTCCTTGACTGTACTGCTGCTTCGTTTCAATTGCTGTTGTGTGTGTGTTTCCCCCAGGACTTCCCGGATCATCCAGCTCCTGCCTTCGCTGTTCGGCTACTGGGGGAACACACACACGCAGACTCTTGGAACTCCTGTACCCCCCCCGGAACCCCTGAAACCCCCAACCCTTAAATAAACTTTTGAACGTGACGCAATTGTGGTCCTCGTCCTGTTTGGTGTCTGACAGTCTGGGCTGTTTGCTTTTGATGCTTGCTGTAAATATCCCCTTGCAAAAACTAACTGCAGTTTTTTCAAGTACAGTTCAGTTATACCACAGTAGGCTACAGTGCAGTATAGTATTTCCATGTCCAAAATACTGCATTTCTGTAGTAAAGTACTGTACTATGCAATTTTTTGTGTCTAAAATACTGCATTCCCTGCATAAGAACTGCAAATATTTTCTCCAAAACTGCGGTTTTCATACTCAGAAATCTGCAGTTTGACACTTGAAGTAATGCAGTTTTTTTTTTAAGGGTCTGGTTGTGCTAGTAGCCTACTGGCTGACTGTTCTTCACCTGTGTGTCTGTAGAAGGCTACTTGCCAAAGACATAAGCTATGAACTGGCTCCCCTGATTCTCTTATTATTTCAATATTTTTTTCAGACTGCTTTGAAAACCTAGGACAGTACACTGAGGGACTTCGTTTGACAGAGGGATCTGTACCTACTGTCCGTGCCAAGTCACAAGATGAGAGACATGTAAGTACTTTCAAATAATGACTTTTGTGTTTCTATCGCAGTTATGCATGAACTAACGTTAGGTTGTTCGTGTTTTGTCATTTAGCACAAGCTAACGCAAAAATTACGGCTAACGTTAGCCCTACATCTGCTTGGAGTGAGCATTTTCTCCATTCCAAATTGCAAATGCAGCACACAGCCGATCGAGTCATATTTGACAATCCCAGTCAATAATATCTGAAAGTAATGATTGTTAAAATGTTGTCTAGACGCTAGACCTCCATTAAATATTGTCATGTTATCCACAATTGAGGCGACCAACAGCTAAAAGCCCTTAGTATAAGCTAATGTTAGCTTGTAGCCTCACTTTATAACGTTATCCAGTGTTTGCACATTTCCCCTATAGCTCTATTTCATTTAAGCTGCAAGGGTTTGTCGCAATTTGCGCAAGACTCTACCTGGCTTCTCTGCATTACAATGAGGATGCTGCACGAGACCAGGCCACCTTCTCCTCTGGGGACCCTCTCTACAGGATGCATTTCCCAAAGTACAGGAAGGGAGAGTGCAGGGTGAAACCCATCAAAACCGAGACAACATTACATAATTTTTTATTTATCAACAATAAAAGATCTGTTCATTTTGCATGCTATTGCACTATGGTGTCTTTACAATGAACAAAACAATAAATAAATGTACAATGAAATACTTTACAAACTATGTACATAGTTACGAAGTGTGAAATATTGCACAGGGTATGTGGAAGACTTGATGGGCTTCATCATGGGCGAGGTCTTTGTGGACCAAGAAGCATACAGGGAGGAACTCCTGAAAATAAGCAAAAAAAAACTCTGTCCTCAGAGTTTGAGCACCCAGAGAAGGAGGAGGTGATCGCCAACTACAGTATGTGTCTCGCTTCAATCCAGGGGAGGCAGTTTGAAGCCCACGTATTGTCCTTGGCTGTCAGGAAACTCCCGACGAACACGCAGGACCACACATGACGGGATGACGACCCTTATTCTGCATCCAAGGAATCCCCAACACCAACTGACAAAGCTCCTGTAGGCAAGCTATCTGTAACGACTAAAAAAAAAAAAAACATTGCAGTAGTTAGCAGGTTACATAATCTGTCAGTTCTGTCAAAAGTGCAAAGTGCAATTGTCATATTGCATATGTCATGTTTTATTTCTGTTTTGTGTAATAAATATATTGTAATGTCTTAAATGTGTCACGAGCGTATGTTTGATACCTGCTGAATTTGCAGACAATAGCCATACATAAAAAGAAAGAAAACAACAATTGGGGCATGTGTTGGTGTGTAAGGCCATTAGTGACCTATGAACATTAGTAAGACTAACATCTGCTCTTGCTGATAAAAACGGTAGCTTGTCACTTCCCAGCCACAGTGCGCAGCCTCTGTAAGCATCTGTCTGGGCAAACTCACCAGCCATCAATAACTAGAGGCTGGAGTCTCGCGGGCCCCTTCATCAAGCTGACTGGTTAAATCTGCTGAGGTGGAGGGCGGTGAGGGAGAGCGAGAGAGCATGAGAGAGAGTTGTTCACCGTGCCTCACTGCATTCTGATGTGTAGATATGATCAGAGCGTCGGAGGGGACAGGAGGAAGGCCGGTGCGAGTCAGACCCACACCCAGAAGCACCCTGACCAGCGTGCTGCAGTTCCTTGGTGAGTCCGCTGTCCCGCATGCGATACCACAAACACTCAACGTCGCCCCCTATAAGTGGGGGCTGGGGCTGCTCGGTTTGGTTCATGTTGAAGTGATGCGGTGTGTGTGTGTGTGTGCTTTGTTTGTTTACGTCAGAGTCCCGCCCAGCCCCCCACGGATTGAGGCCCCCGAGGACCCCCAGCCTGCAGGTGCAGCCTCCGCGTCGTCTGCTCTCCTCCCTGCCCAGTCACGGGTCACTCAGCATGCTGGGGAAACGCAGCTACCAGCACCACAGCCAGCCAGAGGCGGAGAGGAGGGGAGCCACCGCAGCGCAAGGTCAGCCGATCCTGTCCTCTGCATTTCCTTAGACACATACCGGTATACTTCATGTCAAATGTTTTGTTTCTGCTCTAATAGATAACCCAGGACACATTGTAGGACCTGTTCTGGTAAGCTTGATTGTTTATATAAGATAGAAGTGTTATATAATATAATAAAATATAAATGCACTTATGCATTGGTAATAAAGTAAATGATAGCCTTTGAATCTGGTCCTTAGCTTTCTCTCTCTCTCTCTCCCTCTATCCCCCTCTCTCAGCATAATGGGAATGTCACGGTTCAGACAGACGACCAGAGGACCACAATTGCGTCACACCAGAAAGTTTATTAAACTTCAGGGAAAAGGGAAGTAGGGAGTGAGTGAAGGCTCCAGGGGTTATTCCAGGGGAATAACAGGGATACAGGGGTTCCGTCCAATGTGCTGTGACTGTCCCCCCCAGTGGCACCGATGCGTCCTATGACGCCGGTGGTGGGTGGTCCGGAAGTCCTGGGGGGGGAACACAGACACAACAGGGCGGATGAAACGAGGCAGAAGTACAGTTCAAGGGAGATCCAAATTCGTAGTAGCAAGGCAGAAGGCTGGTCAGAGTTACCGGGATCGAAGAGTAGTCAGGAGTCGTTACGGCAGAAAGCAGGTCTGGTTTTCTGGGGCAGAAGAGAATCCAAGATTCAGGCAGGTCCGGGGTCACAAAACAAGCGTGAGCCAGAAGCGCGAGCAAACAGGTTCCGGGTGTGAGCTTTGCAGACGATCTGACAAAGGAGAGCTGAAAGACAGGGCTTTAAATACTGGGAGAGGTTAGTGGGTAATGCAGCGCAGCTGGCAGAGTAATTAGAGCAGAGCAGAGCAGGGACAGGTGGAGCTAGTTAGGCTGAGTAGAGAGAGAGTGGTGAGCAGAGTGGAAGATAATGGAAACCACTTAAGGTGGTAACCCGGTGGAGTGAGAGGGCTCATGACAGGGAAGAGCAGCGGGTCAAACATGCGTGCTAGCAGCATGATGCTGCGTAAGCGCCGGCCCAACTGGATCGACGCCCCTGACGACAGCTTCTTCCTCGTTTCCCGGGAGACCAGGTAGGTTTGCTGGGTTATATCTTACCTGCACGTTCCTCTCACCGCTGCATCGTAGCACACACTCACTCCTGTCTCTGCGGCCACTTGTGTCAGTGCCTGCCCAGAGAGAACTAAACCATGCCAAAGCTAACTGACCCAAGGCCAGTTTGTGGAGAGCCAATATCTAACCTTGTGCCCAGAGACAATAGACCCAGACATCTCTGGTCAGACACACATGGCCACCCACAAACATCATGAATTCTGACTGTTTCAATCCAATCATCATGAATGCCTCGATCCAATTTAACACACAACAATAGATCAATAGAGACACAATTGACAGAAAGGAGCTCATGCCCCCCTGCATAACATTGATAGATATCTCCCTGGTTAACAGTGAGACTGATGTTTGTCTGTCTCTTAGTTTGATACTGCCCACACAATAATGTTGCAATGACAGAGTGTAGTGTTTCTGTAATATCCATATATTGCCCAAGCACTAATGCAAATCTATTCAAGATCCCTGTTGGTTCACGGAGGTTCAGTTCACTATTTTTCTGTATCCTCAGCTTTCTGTAGCATAATTTCACTTCACTATCTGACAAAAGGACCCTGAACAAACTGATCAACATCTTGGACAATGAGTGTCACCCACTCCACAGCACTATTGTTAAGCAGAAGAGCCTGATCAGCTGGAGACTTCGCTCACTGCCTTGCACAACTGACAGACTGAGAAAGCCATTTGTCCCCAGGGCCACTGAACTGTTCAATGCCTCACTTAAGGGAAGAGGAGAGATAGACTTCTCTGCATAGTCTGTCTGCCTCTTCACCCCCTCCATGTTTGGTACTGTCTGTCCACTAGCCACTTGTACCACTGTCTTTATGCCTCACTCTGCTATATTAGCACATTAGCACATATGCATAACCCCCCCCCCCCCCCCCCCCTCTATGCCACAGCCGAACTGTGGCCACACTTATACATTTTCTTAAATAGTTAAATATATAGATATATAGACTTTACTTTATTTCTGCATTGTTGCACTGTTGACTTACTCATTTGCACTATCACCATGACCACTATCACCATGGCACTACCACCATGACACTCATTCACACAGAGCACCTTAGAGCACCTTACCATACCTTACTATGCACAGAGAATCACAGGCTCAGTCCCTGCCTCAGTCATTGCAAGCGCCTCTGATTTATTAATCACCACTATGTGGATACTGTTTTTAGAATTGATTTAGATTAAGTGTTAGTATAATTTGTATGTTTGTAATTTGTATTTTTGTATATTTTTATATATTGTATTAAGTGTTAGTATAATTTGTATTTTAGTATATTTAGCATATTCTTTATCTTCTATTGTCCTTACTGCTTAGTTGTGTTTTTATATTATATACTTTAATTACTCTTTCTGCTGTTAAAGAATGTGTTTGTGTTGTATGTATGCTGCTGCTGACCTTGAATTTCCCCTGGGGATCAATAAAGTATCTATCTATCTATCTATCTATCTATCTATCTAAAAGCAAACTCAGTTCAACTTTATAAAGATGGCACAACTGTTCACAGTATTTTAGCTGTGAGCACAAAAGCAGTCACTGGTTAAAAAGCCTTCATTAATCCAAGGAATGTTGCATATATGCTAAAGCAACATAAACAAACATGAAAATAGAATCACCAGTCTAAAGTGTTCTACGTTTGCATACATATTTTCAAATTATTGAGTCTTGCTATAAATGCAGGTGACATTAAGAAGTCTGTTGGTGCCACTATAGCATTTGCATAGATAAGCTTGGATGGTTCTCTGAAAATAGATTCCAAATGTTCAGCCACCTTCCAGAAAATATAAGATTTAACCTGAAACATACTGACATGCATTTGGCATTTTAAAATGTTTTCTATTTTTCATTATACATTTGGTCTCATGTTTCTTGATTTCTGAAAATAATTTCAGATTATTTAAGTCCAGGAGCAGATAACCTGTTGTTACCAGTCCGAGCCTGGGCCTATCCGTCTTTTTCCATAGACGGCAACTCACTACTCGTAGGTGTAACGACCCTCTCTCTCCCAACTCTGTTACACCGGCCTATCTGCTCGCTCAGCTCTCACGGCGCCCCCACTCCCTCTTCTATGTCAAAATTATATGATGGAATCTTATGAGATAGGGCGCCTACTCTAGCCTGTTAGTCCTCTAAAATGTTATAGACCATTGAGAAAATGTTGAAATGATTTAAAAACAGACAGCAGTAGCTACATATAGAAAATACCTAATATATATATTTTTTTACCATCGATTTGGCGCCCCCATGGTGCTGCGCCCCTATGCGCTTTTTGCGCCACTGGGTGTATTGCTTGAACCATGAATCAGCCCATCATATGTTTTAGTTCAAAACTTTTGAAATCAAACTCTGCCAACTTTATGAAGATGGCGCAACTGTTCACAGTATTTTAGCTGTGAGCACAAAAGCAATCACTGGTTGAAAACCCTTAATTAATCCAAAGAATGTTGCATATATGCTAAAGCAACATAAAAAAACAAGAAAATAGAATCACCAGTCTAAAGTGCTTTAAGTGCATGCATATTTTCAATTTAATGTGTCTTGTTCTAGATGCAAGCTAAACTAAGAAGTCTATGGGTGCCTCTAAGATTGGCAACCTCGGGTGGCTCTGAAAATGGATTCCAAACGTTCAGCCACCTAACAGAGATTACACTGAACCTGAAACATAATATGAACAGTCACCTTTTAAAAACTACTTGCGTGCATTTAAGATCTGCAATATTTTCTATTTTTTATTTCTATTTTCTATTTTTTTTAAGTCTGTCAAAAACATGTTTTCTTTTTTCTGAAAATAATTTCAGATTTGATCAGACTTTCTTAAACGGCCTTAGTTGAAATTCAGCTTCTCAGTGGTGAAAAGAGACAGACAAATGAGTGTCACTGCAATGTCAGAACTCTGATCAGCCATCTACACCTGATTTGTCCAGGAGCAGTATTTGCATAGAAGGCTATTTTGCATAAATTAAAAGTGTCCGTGTACTCAGAGGGTTTTTAGTGTGACCTGCTCTTGGGCTCTCAGACAGCTTGGTTTGGGTCATTCTTGAGGTCCAGAATGAACATGTTGTTTAAAGTGATATTGCTCTGGACACTTGTCTACATCCAAGGTAAGATGCACAGCTGTTAATAATATTCATGACTGAAAAGAGCAATCTTGCATTTTTAAAGACACTCTACAGAGTTATTATGAATGTGTGTGTTTTTTGTCTTGTTTTGTCTTCAGAATGCAGGGGGCAGTACACAGTGACTCAGACTCCATCAGTATTACCTGCTGTTCCTGGACAAACAGTCACGCTGAGCTGTAAAGTCAGCAGTAATGTTTATAACAACAACCTTCTGAGCTGGTACCATCAGGTATCTGGAGAGCCTCCTAAACTCCTGATTTACCGTGTTAGCACTCTCCAGTCAGGCACTCCATCTCGATTCAGTGGCAGTGGATCTGGAAGTGCTTTCACTCTGACCATCAGTGGAGTCCAGACTGAAGATGCAGGAGATTACTACTGTCAGAGTTACCACAGTGGTAATGTGTTCACACAGTGATACAGAGCCGTACAAAAACCTCCCTCTGCGAGAATACACATGACTGCACTGCTGCAGCAGAGACTTTCAGCAGGTGTGAGGGGTGTTCAGTAGGGTAATACATTTGCCATTTCAAATACATTGATGTGCATTACTGTAAGATACAGTAGTTTTACCTTACACTGAAACTTTTGTGTCTTCAACTTTTATTACCAAAGTATTTATAATGCCAAAATAATACACACAAATGTTATTGAAAATGTGTAGACTTTGAGTTTTAGATGAAATACAAAATATGACTGCAGGAGGGGACACAGTGGTACACAGAGGCTGTACAAACAGAAGCAGCACAAACACCTCCCTGACTCAGAGACATGACTGCTCTGCTGCTATTTGGGCCTGTTGCAGGAGCTACAATAGGAGATCATGATTTAGGGTCAAGACCTGATAAGAATGTATATATTGTTCCCTTGTACTAACTATATACATATGTTATTTAATTATTATCCAGTGTATTGTTGTATTCTAGCCTCTGTAACTCTGTGTCGGTACTGTACATCACACAGTTCTTCTGATTACTTTGTCAAGAAACTACAATGTCGGAGCTTTCCAAAGAGGTCAAGCATTTGATTAAAGGCCAAACTAGGTGTGAACAGCGGCCTCTGAAGCAGGGGCTGTGCAATTTCAGGCAAAAACTTGAAATTGGTATTGAGGATGAAACTGCTTATACTTCATGTTTTGAAGAGAAAAGAAAAACAAAAGATGAAGTAGATTTGAAGTAGAAACAACCAAATGGCTGCTGCATCATATCAAACTCACCACACTGTAAGGCCAGTAAAGGCTGAGATCTCAGGATCCAAATAATGTCAAGGGGATCATGGTGGAGGTGTATTTCCATATCAATGAATCAGCACAAAAATCTCACTAAGACTTGTTTGCACCGTGTTGATGTATTAGACCCCCTCCCCCTTCAAACAAGTCTGAAATGATGAGAACAGATTAACCAGCCAGTATTAGTGATGTTTTCAATAAGTGCCTGATCCGTTCACTGATTTTGGTGAGTATTTGCATGAGAATACTTTGCATTGGCAGCACAGCCTACATGCATCAGTGCTCAGGATGATACTTAAAGATCCTCAACCACCTGAACATCTTGTGAATGAGAACAACTGTGGTATTTTGTAACAATGACCTTCATCACCTTCATCCTGACAATGCTCCTCTGTCTACATGGTACGTATCAAATATTGTATTTTTTTAAAATGTTTTTGATGCTTCATTCAGATAATAAAACTATTTTATGTAAGCAGATGTGTGTGTTACAAGATAAGAACGTAGTTTGAATTCACTCCACAGGATCCAGAGGTCAGTACACTTTGACTCAGACTCCAGCGGTGAAAGCTGCATCTGTGGGGGACACGCCCATCCTGACCTGTAAAGTCAGCAGTGCTGTGTACACTGTACAGGCATAGTAGTTATGGAGACTGGTTTCACTGGAATCAACAGAAGCCTAATACAGTAGACAGATAGATAGATAGATAGATAGATAGATAGATATTTTACTCATCGCGAGGGAAATGATAGGATGTGAAGAATAATAAAATAATAATAGAACAATATGTGAAGAAGTATCAACATGATCAAAATTGTTAGCCTCTGTAAGGTTTGCATGATTAAGACCCTGCATCACTCACATCAGTAATTTGCTCAATCATTGCTTGGAGACAGGAACTTGGATTGAAGTGGGACAGTCGCTATACAATGGGAAATTTGATCCATGAAGTGTCATAGAATTGACCACACAATATTTAGTACTAGATGACAATTAAATATTTTAACCTTTGCAAAAAGATGGAAAGCTACATGGAGCCCCTGAGGTGACATGGCAAACAAATCTGGATGAGGAAAATAAAATCTAATTGAGGGGAAAAAATTGGCTGAGGAAGAAGACATTTTGGTTGGGTGAAAAAATCAGGATGATAGAAGTAGACGGTAATGTCATACCAGAAATGTCCTGTAGGTGGCAATATAGATAGTAGAAAACAGGAGCCATTTTATTCCTCATTTAGACCCCCCACCCCTTTTTTTCATAATTTTCATCATTTTTCTGCCATGTCACCTTGAGGGCTCCGTAGAAATCTAGTGATTTTACTGGATGACTTGGATGACATTCCATTTTTTACTTTGATGATGCCTGTGCACCTGCATCAATGTATGCTTGAGACATCATGTCACATTTTGAAACGCAATTTGAGCTCATTTTGGGTTACTGAAAGTGTGCTGTGGAAATGGAGGCAGCATTTGCATATAGACTCAAGAGATGATTACTTGCTCAAGTCTAACACCTGATGTTCACCTGATGCATGGATTCCAGTTGCTGCTATGGAAGAAACTGGAATCCATGCATTTCCACAGAATTACTTTTGGAATCTGATCCCTTATCATACAGTACCTGTTCATTCTTACTCGTCGCTCGACTTATCGTGACTAAATTCAAGATGGCTACAAATGCTAAACTTCGTGAGGGTAGTCTGCATGTTTGCATGGCTAGGCCAATGCCGAGGCACCCCCATTGAAAAAGCTTTTGGTAGCATCGGCTAACTAGCGCCAGATTTTGGAGTGCAGGGGACAAGCCGAGATGGGCTATGACACATACGTTCACACTCGGTATCATGTTTCAACACACTTTAGGTCAATAGCACACCTGAATTCTCCTTTAATGTTCTTCTGTGTGTGATTGTTGCTTTTAAAATACAGAAGTATGAAGTGTACACTTTTCAAGAACAGGATTGTAATAATCCAAATTTATGTGCAAACTAATAAAAGCCAATAAATTCACATACAATTTACATCATTTGTAAAGCTTCGGTCGTATCAAGGTCATCATTGCCAAAGGTAATTTGAATACTGTAGATGTTCCAGTTTGCCTGGTGACCGTGAATAGGAAGTGGTGCTTGTTTTAGTTTTTTGTGAGTATTTGTAACTCCGTTGGTGCAAAACCTGGCAGCTGAAGAGTGAGGACTATTTGAAGAACATTTAATAGTGGTTTGCTTCGCACACTCCTGTTTGAATTGGGGTTCAGCAAAAGTGGGGATGTTATAACACCCATAACCCCCCCCCCACTTGATACACCCCAGTTTCCAGCTTTGTCTTTTGGATGGCTGAGGAACATGGCAATGTTCCATTTCAGATTGAACTGGCAAATGTGATTGACAATGAAGCACAAAAAAGCAATTCCAAATGCAAACATGCAAATGTATCCTTAATTTAGTATTGTCAGTTTAAGCCATGTGAAACATTAACTACTTATGGGCATGTCAAATGTAGTTACACCTGCAGGAGGGTCTTTCACATTCATGTCATAATTTGCATGGTCATTTTGACTGTGCAAACTGCGGCAGAATCTGGACACATTTAGTCTAATGAGTTGAATGAGTAGCAATCTGATATTTGTTTTTGCAATGAACATCACCATGCGTTTTATCTATGTATATGTATTAGTGCTTCTGATATGCTGTCAAGGTAAGAAGCTTTTACATTGTATGCCTATGATTAAAGTGATTCAAGACAAAAAAAGAGAGAGCCTTGGTTTAACTCTTTTATTTTCAACAGAATTGAGTGGACAGATTAGTCACACAAACCCCAGCAGTGAAAGCTGTTCAGCAAGGAGAGACAGTCATCTTAAACTGCAAAACCAGCAGTCATGTATACACAGCATGGGGATTCCCTGCGTTAGCCTGGTACCATCAGAACCCTGGAGCTGCTCCGAGACTCTTAGTAACAACTCTCTTCTCTGGGACACCATCCAGATTCAATGCCAGTGGATCTGATAGGGACTTCAGTTTACCACTCATATAGTCATTCATATAAAATGTTAGACGTTTCAGAATGCATTATTCACAACAATCACTGCAGAAACAAGTTCATTATTGTCCACAGTAATTATAGCAACATTCCACTAAATAATGATGCAATGGTAAAGGTAACCGGTCTGGTTATGTAGCAAATGGCAAATTATATAAAAAGGGTCAAAGTGCACACACACACACACACACACACCTTTATCAAATGCATGAGAAAGTTTATCCATCTGTGAAACTGTATTCTAACAGTCACAGAACTGATGAAATTTGCATGGTCAGAGCTCAGTAGTTTTACACTCTTAGTATAGACACTTTCTGTTCCCATATGTGCTGTTGCTTCCTGACATTGAAGAACAAATTATACATTGTAAGAGAGTGAAGTGACAGTGACAGAACATTATATAACATGCATGACTATTTGGAGTAGGCCTACACTAATCTGCAGTAAGTGTAATTTAGAATCTGTGAAGGTTATCACTTTATGTATCACTTTATGTTATTTGTATTCTGAAGAGGCAAATTAGGCAATGACTAGTATCAAAAGCAATTGGCAGTATCTGTATTAGTTGCACTTTTTGCAGTTAGGCACACATTGGCTATCATTTAACATAGCAAAAACCTTCCTCAGTCTTGTACCAAAAGCAATGGGGTCATCAGCCCAGTATGATGTCCCAGCAGTAAAATCACACATTGTTTCACAGATCGTTACTGTGATAGGGAAAAGTTCATATCTTCATTGAAACTTGTGGAAAGTTGAGGTTATTTGATGTTTCATCCACTTTACTGTGAAAACTAGTATTAACATGGTGGAGCTTATTTCTGTGGTGACAAGTGACTGCTTTATTTTCTGGGACACTTTAATCACCTGGCAATAAAAGTTTTATTTGGTATATCTGTATTAAGTGGTTCTTTAAGCCCAAAACCTTGCGCCACATGGACAGTTAGTCATCAACAATGTCCACTAATTCCTATTTCACCTTCATAGACTATTCAGTATATCATAATGATGCAGTGTTGCATTACAGATTACATACGGTATATTTAATTGTAAGTACATTTGTGAGTGTATGTTTTGTTATTTATACTTAACATGCCTATGTCAGCCTAGAGGAGAGTGTGGAGTGTGGTCTTGTAAGTGGGCAAAAGGCAGTGTTGGGAAAGTTCACTTTCTACTGTAAATGAACTTGTTCAAAGTTCAGTTCAAAATTTTAAAATGAACTAGTTCAGTTCATAGTTCATAATTCCAAAAAATTAACTAGTTCATAGTTCTTTTTTCCATATGTTGCTGCGAGGTATTATTTTCAAAAAATATTGGCACAGCCCATATAGAACCACATACAGCAATTATTTTATCAGTTTTAACACTGAAATTACGTCAGATTGAAATTTTCATATCCAATTTTGAATCCTTATCCAACCAGGGTACATTGGCATTGAGGGGACAGAATTTCCCCATTGTTGCTTTAACTATCATTATGATTATCATTATTATCACAGTCACATATCACTGGTCATTTTTTAGATATTGACTAAATGCTGGTTTAACTGAATCATGCACACACACACACACACAGTCTTGAGGAGATTGTCTTTAGAGTGTAAGTACTGTACTGTAAGTGGTCACTGATGTATCGAAACTCACATTTGCATGGCCACGGTTCAGTGGTTTTGCTGCTCTCAGAATAGAAATGAACCATTAGCAGGTGTGCGGCACTTTTGCACGGTTGTTTGAAACTATATTTGATTAACTGTAGTAAGGGTGTGTGCAATTTTATCTTTAATAAAATACATTTTCTTTCTAAATGTTGCCAATAACTGAATTACATAGGTATGGTTCAGTAGAAAGCTTTTATTTTTTCCAAGTCAAATTTTGCAACAGAAACGGCACAAGAACATTTTCTCATTGATTAGGCAGAACAAGTATAACAGTAAAGGCTGTGGCTGTATGTCAATGAAGACAGCAAGCACAGTACAGTGAGTACATAAACGATAAAAAAATAAGACACATACAATAATCAGTCACCCAGACTGTAGAAAATGGAGGTAGGCTACTCTAGTCAGAGCATTCGCCTCTCTTTATAACCTTGGTGACTGGAGACTGGGAGCCCTGTTTGGCCTCACAGGTCACTGAGGCAGCCTTGGTCCACTCCTGGGAAGGCATGGTCAGGGTGCTGCTCCAGCTGTACAGGCCGTTCTTCTCTGGACCCCAGCGACTGGCCACCCCAGGCCTGCTGTTCCCATCCACCTTCCAGCTGAGAGCCCAGTCTGACGGGAAGCCTCCGTTGGCCAGGCACACCAGCGTGGAAGTACTCTTGCTGGAGAGCTCTTCGCTTGACGGGGGCAAGACTGTCAGTTTGGGGCTGGTGTTACCTGAAAGCCAGAGGGAGGCACGAATGGGATAGCAAGTAGATTAAAGTCGTTAGATAACATTCACAGCCATGAATATTGTTCCAGGTGTTTAACTGAGTAGGAATTATCTAAAAATAGCATGGCCATCATCATTGATATCGTTCGCAATATTTCGTTTCCATGTTCGCAATATCGGCAACTTCGTTCAATTCAGTATAAAATAAACAGACAACCACGCCGTTCGAAATAAAAACATGCAGTTTTTTTTTTTACTGTTCTATTCTGAACAGCCGACGACTTTTGACCGAAAAAAGTTGACCAATGAACTTGTTTAGCAGGTTTCAGCAATGATCCCATGAATAGATATAAACCATATAGCCTATTATCGTAGTCATCCAACTAGGCTACATGGCATTTTGATGCATGGTCTACAGTGACGATACAATCCTTACAAACGAGGGCAAACAATTTATTATTTCATATTTGAAAACACGTCATGCAATCAGTTTGACAAATGTTCCGCAAAACCCCTAAAAGCAAAACTTTATTAGTACTTACTTCTCAATTATGTAATATTCGTGCCGCTACCAAAATATATAAATTGTATGAAATGTACAACATGTAGAAAATGTATAACATTACCCTTGACGCAGTCTACTTTTAAAATTCGCCGGGTATAGAGATTTTTTTCCATGAAGATAGGCCTGTATTGTGAAAAGACCATAAACGCGCAAACAAAAGTGGAATGTTTTAAACTTGACAGAATTGCATCGCCTACATTTAGGAAACACAATCACTTACTTCCAACGTCAAGCCTCGTGCCGCTTCCAGAAGTGTACCACAGTGTATTGGTTTAGCCATATTATATAGTAGCTCAGCCATTAGAAAAATAGCATATTTCTACTTACTTCCAACTTCAAGCTTCGTGCCGCTACCAAAAGTCCACCACAGTGGTACAAATCTATTTAGAGCCTGTACAAAAACCTCCTCACGCTTCAGTGACATGCATCTGCATCTTTAACGCATGCAGGGTGCATTTAGTGGTTGATCCAACAAGTGAAATTTTAAATACTTTAACTTATTTTGAGCAGCCAACGGTTTTCAATCCAATGCAATTATTCGGTACATTTCGGCAATGATATAAAAAGTTAAGCCTGCTTTTTACAGATGCCAAAAGTTCATTGTTATGCGTTAGATTCGCCGGGAACGCTAGATTTTGTACTATCAAAATATATATGCAAAATGACCATAATATCGCACACAAAATTGGAAGGTTTTAACCTGAAAGAATCGCATCACTTACATTTAGGTTTAGTCCATAAGAAAAACAATCACTTACTTCCAAGTTCAAGCTTCGTTCCGCTTCCAAAAGTGTACCACAGTGATATAAACCCTATCAGCCGTCGTACAAAAACCCTACCTCCAAATACGCACAACTACAAACGTTAATATTTATTCATTATTCCTCACAAATTTCAATTCAAGAGCAACTCCGCATGCGCAGCCATAATCTCTTTGAAATCAAATGAATATTAAAGATTTATGTATCTTATTTGGTAATTTATTGGTTTGACCATAGCCTATATAATTTATAGTAGCTCAATAAATAGAAATTTGGCATTTGACGCATACAGTGAGCATACAATCATTTTAAACGATGACAAATTAAAACAATTATAGTCTTTAATAGATTAATTGCTGTTAAAAAAAACAGCAATTAGTCTATTGGCTAAGGTTTTGTCTAAGACGTCCTAGTAGGCCTAATGTTATTTCTTATTCGAAACACGAAAGCAGTTTGACAAATCTACGCTATTTTCAGCGAAAAGCCAAAAAGCAAAACATTATATTAGTCCTAGGCTATTTACTTCCAACATCAAGCTTCGTGCCGCTACCAAAAGTCCACCACAGTGGTACAAATCTATTCAGAGCCTGTACAAAAACCTCCTCACGCTTCAGTGACTTGCATCTGCATCCACCACAGTAGATAAGCCTAATTCAGAGCCTGTACAAAAACCACCACTTGCGTCTGCATCTTTAGAGCATTCAGAATTTAAAGCTGTTTTTGGAAACATTCGAACATATGTATGTATCCTCTGCAACAGAAAGTTGCAAGTTGTCTACACGTTTTATCTCCTTTAGATTCACAAACTCTAGGCCTATGCTTATCCATCAAGTATAAGCACCATGTTTCAGGACCGCGGACAGCGACAGCCGACCCGGTATCAATCAATTACTGTAGAATACCTAATTGGGGGTGGGGGTGGGTGTGGGGGGGATTGGCTGAGGAAGAAGAAATCTTGGTTTTGAGGGGAAATCAGGATGACAGAAGACGGTAATATCATACCAGAAATGTCCTGTAGGTGGCAATATAGATAGTAAAAAGCAGGAGCCATTTTTTCCCTCGATCAAACCCATTTGTGGTTGAGATATCTGACATTTTTCTGTTAAAGATTGGCATGGAGACAATGGGACATGGTTGCCTTTGTCAGTGTCCTTATGTGAACTTGCACAGGTCAACTTGCTCATCTTTACTTGCGTACCACTTCACACCAGTGCTTCAGACCAGGGCTGATGCTTCAGCAATAGCCATCACTGAAAAGCTGTAAGTGTTGTCGAACACAGCTGTTCTCATATTAGCTGATTGCGATAAACATAAACCATTGTTGCCTAATTACCAATTATTCATTACACCTGTGTGTAGTATCTACTTTTTTTGTGTTTTTCACATTTAGTATTTTGCAGTATTTTTAAAATACAAAAATACACACCAATAAAGTATTTTGATACAAAATACAGAGCCATTTCCTTCAACCTAATAAAATACAAATGACAAAATACTATTTTGCATTTGAAACACATATTACATGTTTCAGAAATACTACCCATCCCTGGGAACAGGCAGATTACATCTTTATAGTTGGCCATATGATGACATACTTAGGTTAATACTGTATTTCACCAGTTAGGGCACCAAAATGGCCAGTAGCTGCACTGTGTAGCCTATCTTGACATGTCTTTAAGTTTTGGGTTACAATATACAGGTAGTGGGCTCTCTGTTGATTTTAATGAGTAGGCCTAAGCCTAAAGTTACAGCATTTCTACTACAATTGACCAGACAATTGTCTTCTTTAAACAAAATTCTGGCTATGATTGTTCCTTGTATTGCATCATGAGCCATAACTGGACCTATTTTGGTAAAAGTAACTTAAAAGTAATACAATAGTAGTGTAATGCCTTACAATTCAGAGACAGTAATATTATAATGTAATGAATTACTTTGAAATGACTGTAATAAGTAATACATAATATATTACGATTTTGAAGTAACTTGCTGATTAACCCACATGTCACTGCTTGACTAAATCAAAAATATAGGCTACTGAACATGCATGGAGATCGTCATAGTTGACAGAAATTATGATTTGTGCCAACATGTTGTAGAAACACAACCACAGCCTTTAGGCCTATTTGGTGCAAATCTTCTACATTGGTTATAGTCAGCGATTCACATTAACTGCAGGCTATCACCACAAGTGTATACTAAACGTTTTTGCCCAAGTTTGTGTGCCGTCCTCACATTTTGCAAAATTAGGCTACCTTCGTTACTAACCTACCAGTTGATACTTTTTACGTGCATCGACTCGCGATTGATTGTGCATCTAATGTAACACTCGGTGGAGAGACTTCCACTTTCCAAGTTCCACTTTCACTGTCGTTGTGAGCTAAAAGGCTACTATATGGGAAATACTTTGAAGTTCCTTTTGAGTCCAAACATGAATAGGTTTTCTTTAACCTGTGCTACACTTTTCCACCAAGTTGTGCGAAAATTGTAGGTACCCGGAGTTTTTTTTTATGTTGACAGACAAACCGCACTACAGTAGCCTACATGGTGCAGTAAATGGAACCTCTTCGTAGCGCGTGCAACTTACGTCTATAAAAACAATATATTTGGAATAAAATTAGACACCTCTGATTGCTGTTTACGGTTAAACTGCGATGATGTGAACACCAGCCAGCGGAGGGCACTTATATAGCCTAGGCTACCATGCATGGACTCGTAGGCTATATTTCCCCACAATCCAAGCGGCTGCTTGGACAAATCCACTTGAGGGGTGGGGCAGGGGGGCGCGATCATAACACACACTGAACCTGTCATGAACAGGCCAAAATGATTGACCTGTCACCCCCCAATCCAAATGGATGCAACTGCATTTATAGGCTAAGCCTAGGTCTACATGACGGGCCGCAAATAGGCTAAATAACTTAATAACAATAACAAGCATTTGCCCGGTTGTACAGATTACCAGTCCGAGCCTGGGCCTATCCGTCTTTTTCCATAGACGGCAACTCACTACTCGTAGGCCTATCTGCTCGCTCAGCGCTCACGGCGCCCCCACTGCCTCTTCTATGTCAAAATGATATGATGGAATCTTATGAGATAGGGCGCCTAGTACTCTAGCTTGTTAGTCCTCTAAAATGTTATAGAACATTGATAAAATGTTGAAATGATTTAGAAACGGACAGCAGTAGCTACATATAGAAAATACCTAATATATATATTTTTTTTACCATCGATTTGGCGCCCCCATGGTGCTGCGCCCCTATGCGCTTTTTGCGCCACTGGGTGTATTGCCTGAACCATGAATCAGCCCATCATATGTTTTAGTTCAAAACTTTTGAAATCAAACTCTGCCAACTTTATGAAGATGGTGCAACTGTTCACAGTATTTTAGCTGTGAGCACAAAAGCAATCACTGGTTGAAAAGCCTTAATTAATCCAAAGAATGTTGCATATATGCTAAAGCAACATAAAAAAACAAGAAAATAGAATCACCAGTCTAAAGTGCTTTAAGTGCATGCATATTTTCAATTTAATGTGTCTTGTTCTAGATGCAAGCTAAACTAAGAAGTCTATGGGTGCCACTAAGATTGGCAACCTCGGGTGGCTCTGAAAATGGATTCCAAACGTTCAGCCACCTAACAGAGATTACACTGAACCTGAAACATAATATGAACAGTCACCTTTTAAAAACTACTTGCGTGCATTTAAGATCTGCAATATTTTCTATTTTTTTTATTTCTATTTTCTATTTTTTTTAAGTCTGTCAAAAACATGTTTTCTTTTTTCTGAAAATAATTTCAGATTTGATCAGACTTTCTTAAAACGGCCTTAGTTGAAATTCAGCTTCTCAGTGGTGAAAAGAGACAGACAAATGAGTGTCACTGCAATGTCAGAACTCTGATCAGCCATCTACACCTGATTTGTCCAGGAGCAGTATTTGCATAGAAGGCTATTTTGCATAAATTAAAAGTGTCCGTGTACTCAGAGGGTTTTTAGTGTGACCTGCTCTTGGGCTCTCAGACAGCTTGGTTTGGGTCATTCTTGAGGTCCAGAATGAACATGTTGTTTAAAGTGATATTGCTCTGGACACTTGTCTACATCCAAGGTAAGATGCACAGCTGTTAATAATATTCATGACTGAAAAGAGCAATCTTGCATTTTTAAAGACACTCTACAGAGTTATTATGAATGTGTGTGTTTTTTGTCTTGTTTTGTCTTCAGAATGCAGGGGGCAGTACACAGTGACTCAGACTCCATCAGTATTACCTGCTGTTCCTGGACAAACAGTCACGCTGAGCTGTAAAGTCAGCAGTAATGTTTATAACAACAACCTTCTGAGCTGGTACCATCAGGTATCTGGAGAGCCTCCTAAACTCCTGATTTACCGTGTTAGCACTCTCCAGTCAGGCACTCCATCTCGATTCAGTGGCAGTGGATCTGGAAGTGCTTTCACTCTGACCATCAGTGGAGTCCAGACTGAAGATGCAGGAGATTACTACTGTCAGAGTTACCACAGTGGTAATGTGTTCACACAGTGATACAGAGCCGTACAAAAACCTCCCTCTGCGAGAATACACATGACTGCACTGCTGCAGCAGAGACTTTCAGCAGGTGTGAGGGGTGTTCAGTAGGGTAATACATTTGCCATTTCAAATACATTGATGTGCATTACTGTAAGATACAGTAGTTTTACCTTACACTGAAACTTTTGTGTCTTCAACTTTTATTACCAAAGTATTTATAATGCCAAAATAATACACACAAATGTTATTGAAAATGTGTAGACTTTGAGTTTTAGATGAAATACAAAATATGACTGCAGGAGGGGACACAGTGGTACACAGAGGCTGTACAAACAGAAGCAGCACAAACACCTCCCTGACTCAGAGACATGACTGCTCTGCTGCTATTTGGGCCTGTTGCAGGAGCTACAATAGGAGATCATGATTTAGGGTCAAGACCTGATAAGAATGTATATATTGTTCCCTTGTACTAACTATATACATATGTTATTTAATTATTATCCAGTGTATTGTTGTATTCTAGCCTCTGTAACTCTGTGTCGGTACTGTACATCACACAGTTCTTCTGATTACTTTGTCAAGAAACTACAATGTCGGAGCTTTCCAAAGAGGTCAAGCATTTGATTAAAGGCCAAACTAGGTGTGAACAGCGGCCTCTGAAGCAGGGGCTGTGCAATTTCAGGCAAAAACTTGAAATTGGTATTGAGGATGAAACTGCTTATACTTCATGTTTTGAAGAGAAAAGAAAAACAAAAGATGAAGTAGATTTGAAGTAGAAACAACCAAATGGCTGCTGCATCATATCAAACTCACCACACTGTAAGGCCAGTAAAGGCTGAGATCTCAGGATCCAAATAATGTCAAGGGGATCATGGTGGAGGTGTATTTCCATATCAATGAATCAGCACAAAAATCTCACTAAGACTTGTTTGCACCGTGTTGATGTATTAGACCCCCTCCCCCTTCAAACAAGTCTGAAATGATGAGAACAGATTAACCAGCCAGTATTAGTGATGTTTTCAATAAGTGCCTGATCCGTTCACTGATTTTGGTGAGTATTTGCATGAGAATACTTTGCATTGGCAGCACAGCCTACATGCATCAGTGCTCAGGATGATACTTAAAGATCCTCAACCACCTGAACATCTTGTGAATGAGAACAACTGTGGTATTTTGTAACAATGACCTTCATCACCTTCATCCTGACAATGCTCCTCTGTCTACATGGTACGTATCAAATATTGTATTTTTTTAAAATGTTTTTGATGCTTCATTCAGATAATAAAACTATTTTATGTAAGCAGATGTGTGTGTTACAAGATAAGAACGTAGTTTGAATTCACTCCACAGGATCCAGAGGTCAGTACACTTTGACTCAGACTCCAGCGGTGAAAGCTGCATCTGTGGGGGACACGCCCATCCTGACCTGTAAAGTCAGCAGTGCTGTGTACACTGTACAGGCATAGTAGTTATGGAGACTGGTTTCACTGGAATCAACAGAAGCCTAATACAGTAGACAGATAGATAGATAGATAGATAGATAGATATTTTACTCATCGCGAGGGAAATGATAGGATGTGAAGAATAATAAAATAATAATAGAACAATATGTGAAGAAGTATCAACATGATCAAAATTGTTAGCCTCTGTAAGGTTTGCATGATTAAGACCCTGCATCACTCACATCAGTAATTTGCTCAATCATTGCTTGGAGACAGGAACTTGGATTGAAGTGGGACAGTCGCTATACAATGGGAAATTTGATCCATGAAGTGTCATAGAATTGACCACACAATATTTAGTACTAGATGACAATTAAATATTTTAACCTTTGCAAAAAGATGGAAAGCTACATGGAGCCCCTGAGGTGACATGGCAAACAAATCTGGATGAGGAAAATAAAATCTAATTGAGGGGAAAAAATTGGCTGAGGAAGAAGACATTTTGGTTGGGTGAAAAAATCAGGATGATAGAAGTAGACGGTAATGTCATACCAGAAATGTCCTGTAGGTGGCAATATAGATAGTAGAAAACAGGAGCCATTTTATTCCTCATTTAGACCCCCCACCCCTTTTTTTCATAATTTTCATCATTTTTCTGCCATGTCACCTTGAGGGCTCCGTAGAAATCTAGTGATTTTACTGGATGACTTGGATGACATTCCATTTTTTACTTTGATGATGCCTGTGCACCTGCATCAATGTATGCTTGAGACATCATGTCACATTTTGAAACGCAATTTGAGCTCATTTTGGGTTACTGAAAGTGTGCTGTGGAAATGGAGGCAGCATTTGCATATAGACTCAAGAGATGATTACTTGCTCAAGTCTAACACCTGATGTTCACCTGATGCATGGATTCCAGTTGCTGCTATGGAAGAAACTGGAATCCATGCATTTCCACAGAATTACTTTTGGAATCTGATCCCTTATCATACAGTACCTGTTCATTCTTACTCGTCGCTCGACTTATCGTGACTAAATTCAAGATGGCTACAAATGCTAAACTTCGTGAGGGTAGTCTGCATGTTTGCATGGCTAGGCCAATGCCGAGGCACCCCCATTGAAAAAGCTTTTGGTAGCATCGGCTAACTAGCGCCAGATTTTGGAGTGCAGGGGACAAGCCGAGATGGGCTATGACACATACGTTCACACTCGGTATCATGTTTCAACACACTTTAGGTCAATAGCACACCTGAATTCTCCTTTAATGTTCTTCTGTGTGTGATTGTTGCTTTTAAAATACAGAAGTATGAAGTGTACACTTTTCAAGAACAGGATTGTAATAATCCAAATTTATGTGCAAACTAATAAAAGCCAATAAATTCACATACAATTTACATCATTTGTAAAGCTTCGGTCGTATCAAGGTCATCATTGCCAAAGGTAATTTGAATACTGTAGATGTTCCAGTTTGCCTGGTGACCGTGAATAGGAAGTGGTGCTTGTTTTAGTTTTTTGTGAGTATTTGTAACTCCGTTGGTGCAAAACCTGGCAGCTGAAGAGTGAGGACTATTTGAAGAACATTTAATAGTGGTTTGCTTCGCACACTCCTGTTTGAATTGGGGTTCAGCAAAAGTGGGGATGTTATAACACCCATAACCCCCCCCCCACTTGATACACCCCAGTTTCCAGCTTTGTCTTTTGGATGGCTGAGGAACATGGCAATGTTCCATTTCAGATTGAACTGGCAAATGTGATTGACAATGAAGCACAAAAAAGCAATTCCAAATGCAAACATGCAAATGTATCCTTAATTTAGTATTGTCAGTTTAAGCCATGTGAAACATTAACTACTTATGGGCATGTCAAATGTAGTTACACCTGCAGGAGGGTCTTTCACATTCATGTCATAATTTGCATGGTCATTTTGACTGTGCAAACTGCGGCAGAATCTGGACACATTTAGTCTAATGAGTTGAATGAGTAGCAATCTGATATTTGTTTTTGCAATGAACATCACCATGCGTTTTATCTATGTATATGTATTAGTGCTTCTGATATGCTGTCAAGGTAAGAAGCTTTTACATTGTATGCCTATGATTAAAGTGATTCAAGACAAAAAAAGAGAGAGCCTTGGTTTAACTCTTTTATTTTCAACAGAATTGAGTGGACAGATTAGTCACACAAACCCCAGCAGTGAAAGCTGTTCAGCAAGGAGAGACAGTCATCTTAAACTGCAAAACCAGCAGTCATGTATACACAGCATGGGGATTCCCTGCGTTAGCCTGGTACCATCAGAACCCTGGAGCTGCTCCGAGACTCTTAGTAACAACTCTCTTCTCTGGGACACCATCCAGATTCAATGCCAGTGGATCTGATAGGGACTTCAGTTTACCACTCATATAGTCATTCATATAAAATGTTAGACGTTTCAGAATGCATTATTCACAACAATCACTGCAGAAACAAGTTCATTATTGTCCACAGTAATTATAGCAACATTCCACTAAATAATGATGCAATGGTAAAGGTAACCGGTCTGGTTATGTAGCAAATGGCAAATTATATAAAAAGGGTCAAAGTGCACACACACACACACACACACACCTTTATCAAATGCATGAGAAAGTTTATCCATCTGTGAAACTGTATTCTAACAGTCACAGAACTGATGAAATTTGCATGGTCAGAGCTCAGTAGTTTTACACTCTTAGTATAGACACTTTCTGTTCCCATATGTGCTGTTGCTTCCTGACATTGAAGAACAAATTATACATTGTAAGAGAGTGAAGTGACAGTGACAGAACATTATATAACATGCATGACTATTTGGAGTAGGCCTACACTAATCTGCAGTAAGTGTAATTTAGAATCTGTGAAGGTTATCACTTTATGTATCACTTTATGTTATTTGTATTCTGAAGAGGCAAATTAGGCAATGACTAGTATCAAAAGCAATTGGCAGTATCTGTATTAGTTGCACTTTTTGCAGTTAGGCACACATTGGCTATCATTTAACATAGCAAAAACCTTCCTCAGTCTTGTACCAAAAGCAATGGGGTCATCAGCCCAGTATGATGTCCCAGCAGTAAAATCACACATTGTTTCACAGATCGTTACTGTGATAGGGAAAAGTTCATATCTTCATTGAAACTTGTGGAAAGTTGAGGTTATTTGATGTTTCATCCACTTTACTGTGAAAACTAGTATTAACATGGTGGAGCTTATTTCTGTGGTGACAAGTGACTGCTTTATTTTCTGGGACACTTTAATCACCTGGCAATAAAAGTTTTATTTGGTATATCTGTATTAAGTGGTTCTTTAAGCCCAAAACCTTGCGCCACATGGACAGTTAGTCATCAACAATGTCCACTAATTCCTATTTCACCTTCATAGACTATTCAGTATATCATAATGATGCAGTGTTGCATTACAGATTACATACGGTATATTTAATTGTAAGTACATTTGTGAGTGTATGTTTTGTTATTTATACTTAACATGCCTATGTCAGCCTAGAGGAGAGTGTGGAGTGTGGTCTTGTAAGTGGGCAAAAGGCAGTGTTGGGAAAGTTCACTTTCTACTGTACATGAACTTGTTCAAAGTTCAGTTCAAAATTTTAAAATGAACTAGTTCAGTTCATAGTTCATAATTCCAAAAAAATAACTAGTTCATAGTTCTTTTTTCCATATGTTGCTGCGAGGTATTATTTTCAAAAATATTGGCACAGCCCATATAGAACCACATACAGCAATTATTTTATCAGTTTTAACACTGAAATTACGTCAGATTGAAATTTTCATATCCAATTTTGAATCCTTATCCAACCAGGGTACATTGGCATTGAGGGGACAGAATTTCCCCATTGTTGCTTTAACTATCATTATGATTATCATTATTATCACAGTCACATATCACTGGTCATTTTTTAGATATTGACTAAATGCTGGTTTAACTGAATCATGCACACACACACACACACAGTCTTGAGGAGATTGTCTTTAGAGTGTAAGTACTGTACTGTAAGTGGTCACTGATGTATCGAAACTCACATTTGCATGGCCACGGTTCAGTGGTTTTGCTGCTCTCAGAATAGAAATGAACCATTAGCAGGTGTGCGGCACTTTTGCACGGTTGTTTGAAACTATATTTGATTAACTGTAGTAAGGGTGTGTGCAATTTTATCTTTAATAAAATACATTTTCTTTCTAAATGTTGCCAATAACTGAATTACATAGGTATGGTTCAGTAGAAAGCTTTTATTTTTTCCAAGTCAAATTTTGCAACAGAAACGGCACAAGAACATTTTCTCATTGATTAGGCAGAACAAGTATAACAGTAAAGGCTGTGGCTGTATGTCAATGAAGACAGCAAGCACAGTACAGTGAGTACATAAACGATAAAAAAATAAGACACATACAATAATCAGTCACCCAGACTGTAGAAAATGGAGGTAGGCTACTCTAGTCAGAGCATTCGCCTCTCTTTATAACCTTGGTGACTGGAGACTGGGAGCCCTGTTTGGCCTCACAGGTCACTGAGGCAGCCTTGGTCCACTCCTGGGAAGGCATGGTCAGGGTGCTGCTCCAGCTGTACAGGCCGTTCTTCTCTGGACCCCAGCGACTGGCCACCCCAGGCCTGCTGTTCCCATCCACCTTCCAGCTGAGAGCCCAGTCTGACGGGAAGCCTCCGTTGGCCAGGCACACCAGCGTGGAAGTACTCTTGCTGGAGAGCTCTTCGCTTGACGGGGGCAAGACTGTCAGTTTGGGGCTGGTGTTACCTGAAAGCCAGAGGGAGGCACGAATGGGATAGCAAGTAGATTAAAGTCGTTAGATAACATTCACAGCCATGAATATTGTTCCAGGTGTTTAACTGAGTAGGAATTATCTAAAAATAGCATGGCCATCATCATTGATATCGTTCGCAATATTTCGTTTCCATGTTCGAAATATCGGCAACTTCGTTCAATTCAGTATAAAATAAACAGACAACCACGCCGTTCGAAATAAAAACATGCAGTTTTTTTTTTTACTGTTCTATTCTGAACAGCCGACGACTTTTGACCGAAAAAAGTTGACCAATGAACTTGTTTAGCAGGTTTCAGCAATGATCCCATGAATAGATATAAACCATATAGCCTATTATCGTAGTCATCCAACTAGGCTACATGGCATTTTGATGCATGGTCTACAGTGACGATACAATCCTTACAAACGAGGGCAAACAATTTATTATTTCATATTTGAAAACACGTCATGCAATCAGTTTGACAAATGTTCCGCAAAACCCCTAAAAGCAAAACTTTATTAGTACTTACTTCTCAATTATGTAATATTCGTGCCGCTACCAAAATATATAAATTGTATGAAATGTACAACATGTAGAAAATGTATAACATTACCCTTGACGCAGTCTACTTTTAAAATTCGCCGGGTATAGAGATTTTTTTCCATGAAGATAGGCCTGTATTGTGAAAAGACCATAAACGCGCAAACAAAAGTGGAATGTTTTAAACTTGACAGAATTGCATCGCCTACATTTAGGAAACACAATCACTTACTTCCAACGTCAAGCCTCGTGCCGCTTCCAGAAGTGTACCACAGTGTATTGGTTTAGCCATATTATATAGTAGCTCAGCCATTAGAAAAATAGCATATTTCTACTTACTTCCAACTTCAAGCTTCGTGCCGCTACCAAAAGTCCACCACAGTGGTACAAATCTATTTAGAGCCTGTACAAAAACCTCCTCACGCTTCAGTGACATGCATCTGCATCTTTAACGCATGCAGGGTGCATTTAGTGGTTGATCCAACAAGTGAAATTTTAAATACTTTAACTTATTTTGAGCAGCCAACGGTTTTCAATCCAATGCAATTATTCGGTACATTTCGGCAATGATATAAAAAGTTAAGCCTGCTTTTTACAGATGCCAAAAGTTCATTGTTATGCGTTAGATTCGCCGGGAACGCTAGATTTTGTACTATCAAAATATATATGCAAAATGACCATAATATCGCACACAAAATTGGAAGGTTTTAACCTGAAAGAATCGCATCACTTACATTTAGGTTTAGTCCATAAGAAAAACAATCACTTACTTCCAAGTTCAAGCTTCGTTCCGCTTCCAAAAGTGTACCACAGTGATACAAACCCTATCAGCCGTCGTACAAAAACCCTACCTCCAAATACGCACAACTACAAACGTTAATATTTATTCATTATTCCTCACAAATTTCAATTCAAGAGCAACTCCGCATGCGCAGCCATAATCTCTTTGAAATCAAATGAATATTAAAGATTTATGTATCTTATTTGGTAATTTATTGGTTTGACCATAGCCTATATAATTTATAGTAGCTCAGTAAATAGAAATTTGGCATTTGACGCATACAGTGAGCATACAATCATTTTAAACGATGACAAATTAAAACAATTATAGTCTATAATAGATTAATTGCTGTTAAAAAACAGCAATTAGTCTATTGGCTAAGGTTTTGTCTAAGACGTCCTAGTAGGCCTAATGTTATTTCTTATTCGAAACACGAAAGCAGTTTGACAAATCTACGCTATTTTCAGCGAAAAGCCAAAAAGCAAAACATTATATTAGTCCTAGGCTATTTACTTCCAACATCAAGCTTCGTGCCGCTACCAAAAGTCCACCACAGTGGTACAAATCTATTCAGAGCCTGTACAAAAACCTCCTCACGCTTCAGTGACTTGCATCTGCATCCACCACAGTAGATAAGCCTAATTCAGAGCCTGTACAAAAACCACCACTTGCGTCTGCATCTTTAGAGCATTCAGAATTTAAAGCTGTTTTTGGAAACATTCGAACATATGTATGTATCCTCTGCAACAGAAAGTTGCAAGTTGTCTACACGTTTTATCTCCTTTAGATTCACAAACTCTAGGCCTATGCTTATCCATCAAGTATAAGCACCATGTTTCAGGACCGCGGACAGCGACAGCCGACCCGGTATCAATCAATTACTGTAGAATATCTAATTGGGGGTGGGGGTGGGTGTGGGGGGGATTGGCTTAGGAAGAAGAAATCTTGGTTTTGAGGGGAAATCAGGATGACAGAAGACGGTAATATCATACCAGAAATGTCCTGTAGGTGGCAATATAGATAGTAAAAAGCAGGAGCCATTTTTTCCCTCGATCAAACCCATTTGTGGTTGAGATATCTGACATTTTTCTGTTAAAGATTGGCATGGAGACAATGGGACATGGTTGCCTTTGTCAGTGTCCTTATGTGAACTTGCACAGGTCAACTTGCTCATCTTTACTTGCGTACCACTTCACACCAGTGCTTCAGACCAGGGCTGATGCTTCAGCAATAGCCATCACTGAAAAGCTGTAAGTGTTGTCGAACACAGCTGTTCTCATATTAGCTGATTGCGATAAACATAAACCATTGTTGCCTAATTACCAATTATTCATTACACCTGTGTGTAGTATCTACTTTTTTTGTGTTTTTCACATTTAGTATTTTGCAGTATTTTTAAAATACAAAAATACACACCAATAAAGTATTTTGATACAAAATACAGAGCCATTTCCTTCAACCTAATAAAATACAAATGACAAAATACTATTTTGCATTTGAAACACATATTACATGTTTCAGAAATACTACCCATCCCTGGGAACAGGCAGATTACATCTTTATAGTTGGCCATATGATGACATACTTAGGTTAATACTGTATTTCACCAGTTAGGGCACCAAAATGGCCAGTAGCTGCACTGTGTAGCCTATCTTGACATGTCTTTAAGTTTTGGGTTACAATATACAGGTAGTGGGCTCTCTGTTGATTTTAATGAGTAGGCCTAAGCCTAAAGTTACAGCATTTCTACTACAATTGACCAGACAATTGTCTTCTTTAAACAAAATTCTGGCTATGATTGTTCCTTGTATTGCATCATGAGCCATCACTGGACCTATTTTGGTAAAAGTAACTTAAAAGTAATACAATAGTAGTGTAATGCCTTACAATTCAGAGACAGTAATATTATAATGTAATGAATTACTTTGAAATGACTGTAATAAGTAATACATAATATATTACGATTTTGAAGTAACTTGCTGATTAACCCACATGTCACTGCTTGACTAAATCAAAAATATAGGCTACTGAACATGCATGGAGATCGTCATAGTTGACAGAAATTATGATTTGTGACAACATGTTGTAGAAACACAACCACAGCCTTTAGGCCTATTTGGTGCAAATCTTCTACATTGGTTATAGTCAGCGATTCACATTAACTGCAGGCTATCACCACAAGTGTATACTAAACGTTTTTGCCCAAGTTTGTGTGCCGTCCTCACATTTTGCAAAATTAGGCTACCTTCGTTACTAACCTACCAGTTGATACTTTTTACGTGCATCGACTCGCGATTGATTGTGCATCTAATGTAACACTCGGTGGAGAGACTTCCACTTTCCAAGTTCCACTTTCACTGTCGTTGTGAGCTAAAAGGCTACTATATGGGAAATACTTTGAAGTTCCTTTTGAGTCCAAACATGAATAGGTTTTCTTTAACCTGTGCTACACTTTTCCACCAAGTTGTGCGAAAATTGTAGGTACCCGGAGTTTTTTTTTATGTTGACAGACAAACCGCACTACAGTAGCCTACATGGTGCAGTAAATGGAACCTCTTCGTAGCGCGTGCAACTTACGTCTATAAAAACAATATATTTGGAATAAAATTAGACACCTCTGATTGCTGTTTACGGTTAAACTGCGATGATGTGAACACCAGCCAGCGGAGGGCACTTATATAGCCTAGGCTACCATGCATGGACTCGTAGGCTATATTTCCCCACAAACCAAGCGGCTGCTTGGACAAATCCACTTGAGGGGTGGGGCAGGGGGGCGCGATCATAACACACACTGAACCTGTCATGAACAGGCCAAAATGATTGACCTGTCACCCCCCAATCCAAATGGATGCAACTGCATTTATAGGCTAAGCCTAGGTCTACATGACGGGCCGCAAATAGGCTAAATAACTTAATAACAATAACAAGCATTTGCCCGGTTGTACAGATTACCAGTCCGAGCCTGGGCCTATCCGTCTTTTTCCATAGACGGCAACTCACTACTCGTAGGCCTATCTGCTCGCTCAGCGCTCACGGCGCCCCCACTCCCTCTTCTATGTCAAAATGATATGATGGAATCTTATGAGATAGGGCGCCTAGTACTCTAGCTTGTTAGTCCTCTAAAATGTTATAGAACATTGATAAAATGTTGAAATGATTTAGAAACGGACAGCAGTAGCTACATATAGAAAATACCTAATATATATATTTTTTTTACCATCGATTTGGCGCCCCCATGGTGCTGCGCCCCTATGCGCTTTTTGCGCCACTGGGTGTATTGCCTGAACCATGAATCAGCCCATCATATGTTTTAGTTCAAAACTTTTGAAATCAAACTCTGCCAACTTTATGAAGATGGTGCAACTGTTCACAGTATTTTAGCTGTGAGCACAAAAGCAATCACTGGTTGAAAAGCCTTAATTAATCCAAAGAATGTTGCATATATGCTAAAGCAACATAAAAAAACAAGAAAATAGAATCACCAGTCTAAAGTGCTTTAAGTGCATGCATATTTTCAATTTAATGTGTCTTGTTCTAGATGCAAGCTAAACTAAGAAGTCTATGGGTGCCACTAAGATTGGCAACCTCGGGTGGCTCTGAAAATGGATTCCAAACGTTCAGCCACCTAACAGAGATTACACTGAACCTGAAACATAATATGAACAGTCACCTTTTAAAAACTACTTGCGTGCATTTAACATCTGAAATATTTTCTATTTTTTTATTTCTATTTCCTATTTTTTTTAAGTCTGTCAAAAACATGTTTTCTTTTTTCTGAAAATAATTTCAGATTTGATCAGACTTTCTTAAAACGGCCTTAGTTGAAATTCAGCTTCTCAGTGGTGAAAGGAGGCAGGCATATGTGTGTCACTGGAATGTCAGAACTCTGATCAGCCATCTACACCTGATTTGTCCAGGAGCAGTATTTGCATAGAAGGCTATTTTGCATAAATTAAAAGTGTCCGTGTACTCAGAGGGTTTTTAGTGTGACCTGCTCTTGGGCTCTCAGACAGCTTGGTTTGGGTCATTCTTGAGGTCCAGAATGAACATGTTGTTTAAAGTGATATTGCTCTGGACACTTGTCTACATCCAAGGTAAGATGCACAGCTGTTAACATTTATGACTGAAAAGAGCAAGCTTGCATTTTTAAAGACACTCTACAGAGTTATGAATGTGTGTCTTTTTTGTTTTGTTTTGTCTTCAGAATGCAGGGGGCAGTACACAGTGACTCAGACTCCATCCGTATTACCTGCTGTTGCTGGACAAACAGTCACTCTGAACTGTAAAGTCAGCAGTAATGTTTATAGCAACTATCTGCACTGGTACCATCAGGTATCTGGAGAGCCTCCTAAACTCCTGATTTACCGTGTTAGCACTCTCCAGTCAGGCACTCCATCTCGATTCAGTGGCAGTGGATCTGGAAGTGCTTTCACTCTGACCATCAGTGGAGTCCAGACTGAAGATGCAGGAGATTACTACTGTCAGAGTTTACATATCCCAAGCGGTTATGTGTTCACACAGTGATACAGAGCCGTACAAAAACCTCCCTCTGTGAGAATACACATGACTGCACTGCTGCAGCAGAGACTTTCAGCAGGTGTGTGAGGGGTGTTCAGTAGAGTTGTACATTTGCCCTTTCTCATTACCAAGATATTTACAAGGTTAAAGAAATATATTGTATTTTTTTCAAATGCATTCATGTACATAAAGATGCAGTAGTTTTACTTTATATTGAAGAGTTTTTGTCTTCAATATAAATTGACACAATAATATTATATTGACACAATAATACACACAAATGTATTCAAAAACATGCACGAACATTGTTATAAAATGGATTTAACACCTACTAAAACAGTAGAAGATGTGTTTTGAAGAGTAAAACAATATCAAACAAAGAAAAAAAACAATAACAACAGATGAAGTAGATTTGTCATCTGGATTTAACACCTACTACTAGAAGAGTAAAGTCCAAGACTAACTTAGAGGATGTGTTTTGAAGAGTAAAGTCCAAGACTAACTTAGAGGATGTGTTTTGAAGAGTAAAGTCCAAGACTAACTTAGAGGATGTGTTTTGAAGAGTAAAGTCCAAGACTAACTTAGAGGATGTGTTTTGAAGAGTAAAGTCCAAGACTAACTTAGAGGATGTGTTTTGAAGAGTAAAGTCCAAGACTAACTTAGAGGATGTGTTTTGAAGAGTAAAGTCCAAGACTAACTTAGAGGATGTGTTTTGAAGAGTAAAGAAAAAAAAAATGATAAAAACAGATGAAGTAGATTTGTCATCCCACATGACTCCACACAACCAAATGGCTGCTGCATCATATCAAACTCACCACACTGTAAGTCCAGTAAAGGCTGAGATCTCAGGATCCAAATACTGTCAAGGGGATCATGGTGGAGGTCTAGTTCCATGTCCATGAATCAGCATAAAATCTCACTAACACTTGATTACACTGTGTTGATGTACTAGACATGTTTGCCCCCCCCCCCCCAAACAAGAGAACACATTATTCAGCCAGCATTAGTGATGTTTTCAATACGTTCCTGATCCTTTAGCTGTTTTTAGTGAGTATTTGCATGCGAATACTTTGCATTGGCAGCACAGCCTACATGCATCAGTGCTCAGGATGATATTTAAAGATCCTTAACCACCTGAACATCTTGTGAATCAGCAACTGTGGTATTTTGTAACAATGACCTTCATCACCTTCATCCTGACAATGCTCCTCTGTCTACATGGTATGTATCAAATCTTGTGTTCCTTAAAATGTTTTCTATTGAGAGCAGTTTTGATGCTTCATTCAGATAAGAAAACTATTTCATCTAAGCAGTTGCATGTGTCATAAGATAAGAACCAAGTTTGAATTTACTCCACAGGATCCAGAAGTCAGTACACTGTGACTCAGACTCCAGCAGTGAAAGCTGCATCTGTGGGGGACACGGCCATTCTGACCTGTAAAGTCAGCAGTGCTGTGTATAGGTGGAGTGATGGAGATGAAGGACTTTTTTGGAATCTAGACGCCTGGAGGAGCCCCTAAACTTTTGATTATATATGCAAGCAAACCACATTCTGGAACTCCATCTAGGGAGTGGATCAAGCACAGACTTCACTCTGACCATCAGTGGAGTCCAGACTGAAGATGCAGGAGATTACTACTGTAAGAGTTTCCACTGGCCTGGCAGTCTGAGGGTGTTCACACAGTGATACAGAGCCGTACAAAAACCTCCTTGTGCCAGACTACACATGAGTGCAGTGCTGCAGCTTTGAGTCTCTGCAGATGGTGTGCTGTTCATATGAGCAGTGAGAGTGGGCTGCACACACGCATCCTCAGCAAGTTCCTGGACACTATGAAGAGTTCTGCTCAGGCATCATCAGGCCGAGCAGTGCCAGTCCAGGGGGAAGAGGCTGAAGGCAGCTACCGACAGAGCAGCGAGAGCCACAGGTGTGGAGATGCAACCAAAATAAGTAGAGTAGAGTAGAGCTTGCGTAGTACTTTGTTTAACCTTTGTCCACCAAAACAGGAGTATTGTGTGTTATAAAGGAGAGTGGCCTTTACTTCTGTGTTAGTCAGCATTATCGTAGGCTACAAACTTCGTAGCATCAGTATATGTTGCCATTGATCAATGAACACATTCAAATTGGTTGTTTTTTTTCTTTCCTTTACAGCACAGTAGTGGAGGAGAACATATAAAAATTAAAAAAAAATGATCAGTTGGCAAAGACATTTAGAAATGACCGTGATGCAGCAGATTCCATTTCCATGGAGACTCAGCTCTTATTGATGAGGCTGATTTTGGGCCTGCACAGGAGAACACAGAGAAAGGCATTTGAACCAGAGTCCTTCAGTATTGTGTATTGTAGTGATATTGTCATTGTAAGGCCAGCCTTTTTGCATTCCTGAGGCAGGAGAGGAATTCTCATTGCAGAATGCCCTTTGTAGTGAATTTAGTTCAGTGTGTGTATTTGTTTGCTATTGCTGTTGTCTTAGCAGGCATTTGGCCATGGCTCCCAGCACACTATTATTGTAAATTGTATTTTTTTTAATTGTGTCAATATTATATTGTCTATTATTCAATTATATTATATAATTTCACTATTATTTCATTATTTATTTATTTAGACTGAGGTCATATCCTGTCAAAATGCCTGGCTTTTTCTTTTTTTTCAATGTGTTTAAATGTATAGATACTTGCAGTAATATGTTTTCATGTTCATGTTTCAAACATCAGCTGGGACTCAAATGGAGTGACACATCACTGTATTTGTGTTCTTAAAATATATTTTGAAGCACTTATGTATTCAGTTTTGCACTGAAGTTTTCCGTCACTGTTAGTCATACAAGTGTTTTTCTAGAATTCCACAAGCTTTTGTTCAATATATTTATTTGTGGACAACAGAATAAACACTTACACACTTGTGTGAATCGGCGGGGTGTCTTTACATTGTTTTGATATGAACATAATTTACCATAATGCCATATCCTCACACACTGTCAGCACTTGCACCTGTTGACTCAGAGGGAGAGACAGCGCTGTGGTATTTTTTTCACTTATAGCTAAACTCAAACTACATCTTATCAATACGAGGCGTCAGCAGACATCACTTATCTCAGCAATCTCCACTATAGGCATCCCAGGACCACGGCCAGTTACTAAGCCAAACAGGCTCATTGTCAACACTCCAATTCGTATTCTTATGGGTGAAGTTGTGAAACTAAAATTATGAGTAACCTCAGGTGGGCGCTATAGTAACACAGTGAAACACCTGTTGTAATGTATTTATCACTACAATACCATGAATCAGCCATCATGAGCTTTAGTTTTACATTTTTCAAAGCAAACTCAGCTCAATTTTATGAAGGTGGCACAAGTCACAGTATTTTAGCCGTGAGCACAACAGCATTCACTGGTGATTATTTTGATGTATCCACTTATAAAAAAAACCTTAATTAATCCAAAGAATTTTGCATATATACTAAAGCAACATAAACTAATAAGAAGGAAATAAAATCACTAGTCTAAAATAAAGTCAAAACTACTGTGTATTTGCATACATATTTTGTAATTTAATGTGAATCGGTTTAGATGCAGGTGACAATAAGAAGTCTGTGGGTGCCACTAACATTTGCATGGATAAGCTTGGGTAGTTCTCTAAAAATAGATTCCAAATGTTCAGCCACCTTCCAGAGTTTATAGGACTTATCCTGAAACATAATGTGAACAATTACCTTTCAAAAATATTGACATGCATTTAGCATTTTTAAATGTTTTATTCATTTAGTCTGTCAAAAACATGTTTTTGCAGACTTTCTTAAATGGCTTTATAGTTGAAATTGGCAGACTTTCTTAAACGGCCTTAGTTGAAATTCAGCTTCTCAGTGGTGAAAAGAGACAGACAAATGAGTGTCACTGCAATGTCAGAACTCTGATCAGCCATCTACACCTGATTTGTCCAGGAGCAGTATTTGCATAGAAGGCTATTTTGCATAAATTAAAAGTGTCCGTGTACTCAGAGGGTTTTTAGTGTGACCTGCTCTTGGGCTCTCAGACAGCTTGGTTTGGGTCATTCTTGAGGTCCAGAATGAACATGTTGTTTAACGTGATATTGCTCTGGACACTTGTCTACATCCAAGGTAAGATGCACAGCTGTTAACATTTATGACTGAAAAGAGCAAGCTTGCATTTTTAAAGACGCTCTGCAGAGTTTTTATGAATGTGTGTGTTTGTCTTTTGTTTTGTCTTCAGAATGCAGGGGGCAGTACACACTGACTCAGACTCCATCAGTATTACCTGCTGTTCCTGGACAAACAGTCACTCTGAACTGTAAAGTCAGCAGTAATGTTTATAACAACGACTATCTGCACTGGTACCATCAGGTATCTGGAGAGCCTCCTAAACTCCTGATTTACCGTGTTAGCACTCTCCAGTCAGGCACTCCATCTCGATTCAGTGGCAGTGGATCTGGAAGTGCTTTCACTCTGACCATCAGTGGAGTCCAGACTGAAGATGCAGGAGATTACTACTGTCAGAGTTTACATATCCCAAGCGGTTATGTGTTCACACAGTGATACAGAGCCGTACAAAAACCTCCCTCTGTGAGAATACACATGACTGCACTGCTGCAGCAGAGACTTTCAGCAGGTGTGTGAGGGGTGTTCAGTAGAGTTGTACATTTGCCCTATATCATTACCAAGATATTTACAAGGTTAAAGAAATATATTGTATTTTTTTCAAATGCATTCATGTACATAAAGATGCAGTAGTTTTACTTTATATTGAAGAGTTTTTGTCTTCAATATAAATTACATTTATATTGACACAATAATACACACAAATGTATTCAAAAACATGCACGAACATTGTTATAAAATGGATTTAACACCTACTAAAACAGTAGAAGATGTGTTTTGAAGAGTAAAACAATATCAAACAAAGAAAAAAAACAATAACAACAGATGAAGTAGATTTGTCATCTGGATTTAACACCTACTACTTGAAGAGTAAAGTCCAAGACTAACTTAGAGGATGTGTTTTGAAGAGTAAAGTCCAAGACTAACTTAGAGGATGTGTTTTGAAGAGTAAAGTCCAAGACTAACTTAGAGGATGTGTTTTGAAGAGTAAAGTCCAAGACTAACTTAGAGGATGTGTTTTGAAGAGTAAAGTCCAAGACTAACTTAGAGGATGTGTTTTGAAGAGTAAAGTCCAAGACTAACTTAGAGGATGTGTTTTGAAGAGTAAAGTCCAAGACTAACTTAGAGGATGTGTTTTGAAGAGTAAAGAAAAAAAAATGATAAAAACAGATGAAGTAGATTTGTCATCCCACATGACTCCACACAACCAAATGGCTGCTGCATCATATCAAACTCACCACACTGTAAGTCCAGTAAAGGCTGAGATCTCAGGATCCAAATACTGTCAAGGGGATCATGGTGGAGGTGTATTTTCATGTCCATGAATCAGCATAAAATTATTGTTTTTACATCTTAAAATAGTCCTGTGAGGTAGGTTTGTGTAGGTTAGTGTTGCCACTGTCAAACAACAGCAAGAAATCATAATCATAATAATAAATAAACTATACAATCAGGAATGTACAGTATACACTCCAAGCTAATGCTTATAAAGTTAATAATACCAGTTCTCTTGTGGCTTAATGTGGCAATGCCAGATTGTCAAAACAAAGAGAGCGAGATTAAAGAGCTCACCGGTCTATATCAAGTTCCATTCAAGTCAATAAGATTCTTCAGAAACATGGCGACATGTGTATTGACTGCAGAAGATTTCTTCTGGACGATCACACCTTTCTTCTTGGAGACAACCTTGCCCATTTTGGGCTTTGTCCCGCTCTATGGATTTATACCAATGAAGCGCCTGAAATGAAAATAGTCTAAGATCAGAGTGGGGTTGCAACAACATACTGTTTCTTACATTCAATTAAATGCAATGAATTGTTCATCAAATGGAATTAGATTACAGTAAAGCCTATAGTCCAACGAAATACCCAGTCTCTGTGTGTGTGTGTGTGTGTGTGTGTGTGTGTTGTGGCTTGAAATTTACAGTAATAATACCATTTTATGCAAAAAATACAAACACAATTCATTTAATTGTATATATCCATATAATAATGACAAGGAATGAAAGGGGTTTACCTCTGAATGAAGGGTGCAGGCTGCCTCATCTTGATACTGAAGGTTGAATATGTAGTAGATTGCAAACACAGCAGCAAGTCCGTTGCAAATGTTGGTGGGATGCCCTCAGAGATTACACGGCCCTCAAAGGTGATCATCCAACATCTAATTGTGACTTGCCCTGTTGCACCTGAAACTTCAAGTCATAGCATGTTACCTAAGCATTGCATGTTACCTTGTGGAAACATTTGTAAACTCGAGGTGAATGGCCGATATGATATATTCTGTCCTAGCAATTGCGTCCTTGCAAGGCGCAGACAGATAGCTAACTGAAGAATGTGGAATGAATAACGCTCCACAACATTTCTTCAATGAATTTTACTGGTCCATAAAACATGCCTGTCCAGTTCTTTCACTCATTACATTGTTGCTCATTCTTTTTTCTCGTAAAACTATAAAAATAAACAGAAAGACATCAAATTACCATATGTCAAATTACTATCTCATCAACATGTGTTTTAAGTGTATTTTTCATATTACAAGCAACATGCTAATTATATCCGACGATAACTGTAAAGGGTTGCCTTAGCACACAACACTCTGGTCTTACATACATGCACGTCACACGCACAACACAACACAAAGATTCACAAACAGTTAATTAAATTAATTTATTTTCTTAGTATTTACATTTTATAAAATGTTACAAAGTAATAGCAAAGTTGTTTAAAAAGAAACGAATTGTTTTAAAACATTTTACCTTTCATTAGTTAATTTTCTTTCTGTCATTGTGAATACAATAAACCGAGATGTATCCAGACCACTAGAGGGCGCTCCCAGAGTGATGGGATTACGACGTGGGTAATGGCGTGATTGTAGAATAAACAGTCGTGAGAAGCCATTGACACGCGTTTTGTTGTACACTTTTCAATCCCATCACAGGTTGGTAAAAATGCAAGTTTTATGTCAAATAACTTGTAGGTTAAGGTACAAAAGATGTGTTTAGGAGTTTGTTTAAGTATATGTTAGAAAAGATATGATGTAATGCACTTTCACACGGAGTTTGTTATTAAAGCCTTTACAGTGTCAATGCTGGATACTAGAGAGATGATTAGCTCTATACACGAGTGCACATAGGCTACACAAAACGTGCGTGCATATCGTGACAAAATTGATGTAATTATGAGATGCATGTTCAGTTGTGTTTATAAAGTGGTGACTGAATTGTAAAATACCTGGTAGTGTTAAGAGATAATGGTCATTAGAAAGTATTTGGTTAACGTGAATGGGTTTATGTTATGAGATGCATTTAAGAACATTCTCTTAGAACAGGTTAAATATGAGTTCATGAAAGCTTCTAAGCTTCATAGTTAATGCTATGTGGATACTTCTTTATAGTTTAATGCTATGTGGATACTTATTCATAGTTTAATGCTAGGTGAATACAAATCTAATGTAATTTCTTTATTTTTTTTACTAAATCTGAAATGCAGTTCAAGTGTACGTAAAAGTTAATGACCCATGGTGCTATGGTTAATGATTTCATGTAGCTGAATGAATACGTCTGGAACAATGTGTGCATTTGAAAATCCACATGTCTTTGTAGAATAAACAGTCGTGAGAAGCCATTGACACGCGTTTTGTTGTACACTTTTCAATCCCATCACAGATTGGGATAAATGCTACAGAGCCACGCTCGCACCCGGGCGTGGTGGTAACATTTTGGGGGCTCGTCCGGGATCGGCGCCACCTGGTGGACGACGCTGATCAACAAAGAACTACAGGATCGTGACTTCTAGATGCAACGAGTTGAGCTGTAATATCCAGGTTCCAGACATGACAGAGCTACAGCAGCTGCTCGTCGACATCAAACGGCTGCTGTACCGACTGGCTGGTGCTGCTAATGTCGAGGTGCTCACCCGGCTGGCTAAAGAATGCCATGGGCTAGCGACAGGTGACTTGCCAGGTGCTGACGCGTCAGAGGTGGAACTCCTTGAATTCATGATCGACTTTGTGGGAAGTGATGCATTGAAGGATATGGAGGACCAGGGACTGTCTCACTTGTTGTCTCTTCGCGACCTCATCAACGAACTGCAGAAACCTGCCACGCCTGTGACTCCTGTGAACACGAACATTGTCACTCCGGTATCCACTGCACCAGTGCTACAGTCAAGGACTCCTACACCAGCACCGACCGCTGTTGTAGCGGACCAGGTATCGGGTTATGTGAAGTTGTCAGATGTTGCCACATTTCTGCCTCGCAGAGAGTTTAAAATTCATGGCGGTCAGCTATCTGACTCCGATTCAGACCTAAGTTTTAACAACATCTGTAAGCAGATAGATGAGGGTATTGCCCAAAGGTTCACTGAATCAGAGGTTATTAGAGCTGTGTTAAAGATCATTAAGCCAGGCACATTCAAGAACATGCTGATCACTAAAGATACATTGAGTGTAGCTGAATTGAAGCGTTTTTTACGAACACACTTAAAAGACCAAAGCAGTGCAGAACTGTTTCAGGAACTGAGCAGTACTAGACAGTTAGATAAAGAGACTCCCCAGCAGTTTGTCTATAGGTTAATGGGGTTGAGGGAGAGAGTGCTGCTTGCTACTCAGCAAACTGAGTCAGAATTTCAGTATGACAGTAAGCTTGTGCAGGGAGTATTCATTCACTCTCTCTATCAGGGATTTAATGAGAAGTGCACATACATTCGTACTGATATTCGTACCATGCTCTCAAGACCACATGTTACAGATGACACTATCTTAGAGATGATTACAAAATCTGTTAATGCTGAAACTGAGAGACAGAAACGTTTAGGGGGTACAACTAAGTCCAAAGTTGCTAGTGTTAGTGCCACATCAGCAGATAACAATGATGGACAGAGCAACAAATTCCAAGCCGAGGTGAAAGCAAACCGTGATGCCATCCATGACCGCTCAGGTGTCCGCTTTAGCCAGAAATTTAGAACGAATGGTGACACCTAGGGAAACGGTAGTGCAAAACCAACAACCCGAAACCTCACCCAGTCCAAAACCAGTTGTCAAGCTTGAAGCTAAGGGGAAATGCAAGCTCTGTTTGTCTCAGGGAAATGACCACTGCACCCATTGTTTTAAGTGTGGACAGTCAGGCCACCGTGCTGTGGGTTGTCTTTCTCAAAACACTTGGACGGGAAACGACGTGAGGTCACAGGGACAGGGACCACCAGTGGCCAATAAATACAGTGGGTCCCAGGTTACAATGAACTGTCTCCAGAGTGAAAATGTGGGAACACCTGTCCAGACAAGTGGTAAAAAGGGACGAGTAGCTGGTTTGATTGGTAGCAAGTGTTTGTTCAATTGTCATCTCAATGGTGGTCAAGCTCAGGTGTTGCTAGACAGTGGAGCACAGGTTAGTGTCGTGGGAAGGTCTTGGGTTCAACAGATGCTACCAAGTGTTAACGTTCAATCCATAGAGAGCCTATTGACTGATCGTGAGCTTCATGTTACAGCAGCTAATGGAACAGAGATACCTTTTGACGGATGGGTTGACATTCTATTGGAGATTCGGAGTGGTAATGGGGTTAAAGTAGCAATTAATGTGCCAATGCTTGTAAGCCAGAGTTATGTGGATCATCCCCTGCTTGGTTTTAATGTAATTGAGGAAATTATCAAAGAAAGTGCAGAGACAGCAAACAGTGTCAGTTTATGTGATCTCCTGTCTGAGGCAATGAATGTACAGAGGAAAACTGCTGAATGTCTAGTCTCGACTGTCAAACAAGTACAGACAGTGCCAAGCATCGGTGTCGTAAGACTAGGTAAGATCGGAGTGAAGATTAACCGTGGTCAGCTAAAAGATGTGCGGTGTCGCATGAGGTCATTGCCTGAGGGAGGAACTGTAATGTTTGAACCATGTCTTGAAAGTACGATGCCTGAAGGTTTAGAGTTGTTTCCTGCATTGTTGAATGTTCCTCACGGTGCCTCCAAGATTGTGCCAGTGCCAGTATACAATGTTACACAGCACGATATCTACTTACCTCAGCGAACAGTATTGGGCACACTTGAGTCAGTAGCACATAGCAGGCCAGTAGACACTGGGCCAATGTTCCAGCAATATGTTTTGCAAAAGCAAGAACACAGTCAGTACTCAGCCAATGTATGTGCTACCAATACAGAGAGTGTGTTGAAGAACAATACAAAGAAATGGCACCCACCCGTAGATGTAAGTCACCTGCCAAGGCCTCAACAAGATATAGTCAGGCGCATGCTCTTTGAGGAATCCGATGTCTTCACCGAAGAGGATGGTGACATTGGTTGCATTCCAAGCTTGAGATTGAAAATCAACTTGTCAGACAATCACCCGGTGCAGAGGAGCTACAATTCAATCCCCAAACCTTTGCTTCGAGAAGTGAAGGATTATGTGCAAAATCTATTGGCTAGGGGTTGGATAAGAAAGTCTGTGTCTGCATACTCATCCCCAGTAGTGTGTGTCCGCAAGAAAGACAGTAGTCTACGCTTGTGTGTTGATTTTAGAGATCTGAATCGCAAGACCATACCTGACAGACATCCATTACCTCGAATACAGGACCTTTTAGACAGCTTAGGAGGCAACTCATGGTTCTCTATTTTAGACCAGGGGAGCGCATACCACCAGGGGTTTGTCAGTGAGGAGTCTAGGCACTTAACAGCATTTAGTACACCCTGGGGGTTGTATGAATGGGTCCGCATCCCATTTGGTTTAACAAACGCTCCAGCTGCTTTTCAAAGGTGCATGGAGGAGGTGTTAGAAGGCATTAGAGACGAAACCTGCGTGCCGTACTTAGACGATGTACTTTGCTACTCAAAGACTTTTGAAGAACATGTGAATGACTTGAGACAGGTGTTGGGTCGCATGAGGAAACATGGCATTAAGCTGCGTCCAAAGAAGTGTGAGATCTTTAAAAAACAGGTCAGGTACATTGGACGTCTAGTGTCAGGAGAAGGAATTCAGATGGATCCCAAGGATGTGGAGGCTGTGAGGGCATTAAAAGAAAGAAAACCATGCACTGTCGGAGACGTGCGGAAACTTCTTGGCTTTTTGAGCTACTACAGGTCCTTCATTCAAGACTTTTCTCGACTTGCTAGACCTTTGTTTGAATTGCTCAGCTCAACTCAAACCAGTGTACAAGGCACACCACTACAGGCTAGAAGAGCTAATAGTCAGTCAAAACAAAAACAAAATGGTCAACTTCACTCCAGAACACCCATTACCTGGACTGCAGCGCATCAGGAAGTAGTTTCAAAGTTCATTGACCTGCTCACAAATCCACCTATTCTTGGTTTTCCCAACTTTGACTTACCATTTGTGTTACACACGGATGCGTCAAATGAAGGATTAGGAGCTGTGCTTTACCAGCATCAGAACAATAAGCTGCGTGTTATTGGGTATGGGTCCCGCACATTAAGTCCAGCTGAACGAAATTACCATCTGCATTCTGGCAAACTGGAATTTTTGGCTCTTAAGTGGGCGATCTGTGATAAGTTTCGTGATTACCTTTACTACGCGCCAACATTCACAGTCTACACGGATAACAATCCGTTAACGTATGTCCTCAGTACTGCGCGACTGAATGCTGTGGGACACAGATGGGTTGGTGAATTAGCCGATTTTCATTTCGACCTCAAATACCGGCCGGGAAAGCTGAACGCAGATGCAGATACCCTGTCTAGATATCCAGTGAAGTTGCAAGATCATCTAGATGAGCACACAGAGACAGTGTCCCCAGAGACTGTGTCAGCAGTTTGGCAGGGGAGCAAGGCTGTTATGAACAATGATGTGGCCTGGGTAGCGGCACTTCAGCTTAACAGTAAGGACCATGATGTAGATGTGTCAATAGAGAATGTTGCCACGATCACACCGCAAGATATTAAAGCAGCACAACAAGAAGACCCAGCAATTAAAGATGTGATACTGCGGAAACAGAGGGGATGGATTCCGAATGACAAGGACAAAGAACAAATGACACCAGAAGTAAGAAGGCTGTTATATGAGTGGAATAAATTGAATGTGGAAGATGGGATACTTTACCGGACTAGTGGACAATACAAGCAGTTGGTTCTCCCTCGAAAGCTGAAGGCAGAGGTGCTAAAGAATCTGCATAATGAGATGGGACATGTAGGTGCAGATAAGGTCATCCATCTGGCACGTGAGCGATTCTACTGGCCCTTTATGCAGAGGGAAATAGAGGACTACGTGACCAAGAGGTGCACCTGCATACAGCAAAAGCATCCTGCTGCTCATCAGAAAGCTCCCATGGGCTCGATCACCTCCAGTGCTCCATTCGAGTTAGTCTGTGTAGATTATATGCACTTAGAGACAAGTAAGGGGGGTTATGAGTATATCCTTGTCCTCGTCGACCACTTCACACGCTTTGTCCAGGCATACCCAACGAAGAATAAATCTGGGAAAACAGCAGCAGAAAAGATCTTTCAAGATTTCATTCCTCGTTTTGGCTATCCGGAGAAGCTCCACCACGACCAAGGTCGTGAGTTTGAAAATAACCTTTTCCGAAGATTACAACAACTATCCGGAATTTCTCACTCACGAACCACCCCATATCACCCGCAGGGGAATCCGGTGGAAAGGGTGAATAGGACGCTTCTTCAGATGTTGCGAACTCTGCATGAAGAAAAAAAGAATGACTGGAAGGTACATCTGCCTCAAATCGTGCACGCCTACAACTGCACTAGGCATGAAGCCACTGGCTATTCCCCATTTTTTCTTCTTTATGGGAGAGCACCGAGACTGCCAATTGACTTGTTGTTCGGCCGCAAAGCTGATACAGAGGCATCTGACCGCAAGAGTTTTGCTGAAAAGTGGGCTACCCGAATGCGAGAAGCTTACCAAATCGCAGCTCAAAACAGTCAGAAGTCTTCAGCCAAGGGTAAGAAGCACTACGACAAGACATTGAGAGGCTCTACACTCCAAGCAGGCGACAGAGTTCTCGTAAGGAACCTCTCTGAAAGAGGAGGTCCAGGGAAACTACGCGCTTATTGGGAGAAGATGGTGCACCGTGTTGTGGAACGGATTGGAGATGGACCAGTTTATAAAGTGCAGCCAGAAACAGGAAGCAAGTCTCTCCGGGTACTGCATCGCAATCTCCTGTTACCAGTCAATGATCTGCCCCTTGAGAGTGAACTTTCTGAACAAAGATTGCCTGCAAAAGAAAGACACAAGAGACAGCCAGTTCGAGACACTGCAGAACCTGGGACAGACAGTTCAGATGAGGAAGATCTCACTTACGGTCCAGGCCCCTTGGATGAAGTGCCATATTACAGTCTCAGAAGAGGGCCATTCCACGGTGACAGATTGCCTCAAGCTCCAGTTGTTCGACCAGTGCTTCGCCCAACTGCCAGTGAGTTTTGTCCCACTACGACTTCCCAAGAACAGCCAACATCAGAGAGTGATGAACTTGACAGACCAGATCATGAAGTAGTGCCTGCTGTAAAGGACTTGGAGATAGATGAAGCGGAAAAAGCATCCAATAAAGGAAGTCAAGAAGAGACTGATGGAGACGATGATGTAGATCAAAGAGAGAGAGTGAGAAGATCAAGTAGGGTCGTGCGACCAAAGGAAATGTTGACATACGACAACCTAGGCCAACCAGTATACAGACCATGTAGGGCTGAAGCCAATGCTCTTATGTCCGCTCCTGACTACCCTTTCCCTGTGGTACATGGTTGCACACCATACTATATCCCGCCAATGTATTGTGCTTGTAGTGTACCGCCCCAGCATCCCGGTAATAACTACAGTTACTATAGTTATTGAGGGTAAGAGTAGGGAAGCATGTAGAATTTAGAAACCAGTAGACAAAAAGTAGCGGAATAGAGAGAAAACTGTCGGGAGACAGCTTTTAAGTGGGGGAGAGTGTAAAGGGTTGCCTTAGCACACAACACTCTGGTCTTACATACATGCACGTCACACGCACAACACAACACAAAGATTCACAAACAGTTAATTAAATTAATTTATTTTCTTAGTATTTACATTTTATAAAATGTTACAAAGTAATAGCAAAGTTGTTTAAAAAGAAACAAATTGTTTTAAAACATTTTACCTTTCATTAGTTAATTTTCTTTCTGTCATTGTGAATACAATAAACCGAGATGTATCCAGACCACTAGAGGGCGCTCCCAGAGTGATGGGATTACGACGTGGGTAATGGCGTGATTGTAGAATAAACAGTCGTGAGATGCCATTGACACGCGTTTTGTTGTACACTTTTCAATCCCATCACAGGTTGGTAAAAATGCAAGTTTTATGTCAAATAACTTGTAGGTTAAGGTACAAAAGATGTGTTTAGGAGTTTGTTTAAGTATATGTTAGAAAAGATATGATGTAATGCACTTTCACACGGAGTTTGTTATTAAAGCCTTTACAGTGTCAATGCTGGATACTAGAGAGATGATTAGCTCTATACACGAGTGCACATAGGCTACACAAAACGTGCGTGCATATCGTGACAAAATTGATGTAATTATGAGATGCATGTTCAGTTGTGTTTATAAAGTGGTGACTGAATTGTAAAATACCTGGTAGTGTTAAGAGATAATGGTCATTAGAAAGTATTTGGTTAACGTGAATGGGTTTATGTTATGAGATGCATTTAAGAACATTCTCTTAGAACAATAAAGCTTTATTTGTATAGCACCTTTCATACACAGAATGCAGCTCAAAGTGCTTTACATTTGAAGCATGTAACACAATAATAGTCAGTCATTATCAATCACTTTTCTTTGCTGTTTATGATATACTCAGCAACATATCAAAAAAATAGAAAATGACGTCATAAGACTGGCAGCCTTAACCCTCTTACCCCCCACAAGCACGCCATATGGCAACTGTGGCAAGGAAAAACTCCCATATTCCAGGAAGAAACCTTGAGCAGAACCTGACTTAATAGGGGGAGCCCATCTGCTTTTGGCTGGCTGCGCCCTCCAATAGTAGCAGATGTAGAATAATCTGAAAATGTAGTCTACAGGATAAGATGAGTTAACTAAAAGCTTTCCTGTACAGGTATGTTTTCAGATCTTTTTTAAAAATATTAATAAATAAATAAATAAATATAGAACAGGTTAAATATGAGTTCATGAAAGCTTCTAAGCTTCATAGTTAATGCTATGTGGATACTTCTTTATAGTTTAATGCTATGTGGATACTTATTCATAGTTTAATGCTAGGTGAATACAAATCTAATGTAATTTCTTTATTTTTTTTACTAAATCTGAAATGCAGTTCAAGTGTACGTAAAAGTTAATGACCCATGGTGCTATGGTTAATGATTTCATGTAGCTGAATGAATACGTCTGGAACAATGTGTGCATTTGAAAATCCACATGTCTTTGTAGAATAAACAGTCGTGAGAAGCCATTGACACGCGTTTTGTTGTACACTTTTCAATCCCATCACAGATTGGGATAAATGCTACAGAGCCACGCTCGCACCCGGGCGTGGTGGTAACATAACCACTAGCTAAATCAGCAAGCTATGAGTAGAAATTAGCACGCTAGTCGTGCATGCGTTCATCAAAAGTAAACTTTTTATATTTACTTATTTTTAGAATTATAACAGAGGCATGAGTGTTTACATACAATATCTCGAACAATAATTGCTTAGAACACTTACGGACGTATCTACTCCGAGGATCTGACCGTAAGAAACAGCTTGTCGTACACATCTCTATACAGTATGAAAACGTTAGAACTAAATTCTCGGGTGCGAGGCAAAACAAAGGCACTTAGGGTGCTATACCAGGGTACACCAGTAGGTGTCCTTCTTGCATAAATTTAAACAGATTAAAACAGAACATGACATATAATGTGCCTATCAATGAATCTAAATTAAATGTATGTATACCAGGCAGTATCAGGCGAGGACTTGCAGGAGAGTTGTCTCAAGGTCAGCTGCAGTGGCAGACATCTGTAGGGAACAAATACATTATGCCTCCCATAATAAGATTTTAAAAAAGAAAAAATATAAACACACTACTACAGGTAGGTGAGAGTAACCTAGAGCCAAATGGGGTAGGCTTCAGAAGTACCTACAGTCAAACTGCTAAATAGATTTGGCATTCAAAATTTAAAGGGTAACCATTTGTACAGGTCTTGGGGAGTTCTACTAGCCTGGCGAGCCAGACCCACATTAAAATGTAGGGTCTGGGCACTCACCGTTCGCAGTGCTCAGTCCGAGGGGCGGGATAATCAGTTGTCTTTCAAATTCCCTCTGCACGCAATAGGATATTTGTTTTCAAGTAGCAAGGAATTCAAGCCAAACAGTTGCACCTCTGCCATCAATCATTATGTTAAAGCCACCAAATGACTATACACGATTTCAATGCCTGATTAAGTTTCGATTTCTGGAGCTCACAAGCCAATGGAGAGTTGCTAGACTAGCCCTGGCAACAAATGTAATTTTAGATTTCTAGGCTAGAGTTCTACTGCAAATGTCTAAAGTAGTATGAACCCTTTTGTGGCTCCAGAGGAAACTGCACATAATCTGATACGTTTCTGCTGTATTAATTTGATTCAACAGTGTCATAGGGCTGTATTTTGGGCACCAGCGCATGGCGTAAAGTTCGTTATTCACCCGCGCGAAGTTTAATTCGGTATTTTGCACGTTTATTTTTTAAACATTGCACCCAGGGGTGTGGCAATTAACAACCTAGGGAGGGGACTAGCGCGTTGTCTAAAAATCGCTATCATACACCACCTAAACCTGGTCAGAAGTCAATGGCGAGTTGTTCATATGCTATTTTAAGAGCGCATGTCAACAGTCATATTGGCAGGTGCACGCACCATCCTTCTATCATTCATGAACACACACCGGCGCACGTCCATGCAAAGCATTACAAATTGCATGTTTACAATGGGAAACATAATTAGAATAAAGATATTACGAAATACTGTACATATCATTATGAGTAGTTATTCACCATCATTTGCAAATTGGTAATGACGGTTAAAAGTGATTAGGGGAGAGGCGAGACACGTATGGAGCACAGCTGAAGACACACTGTCACGAGATATAAGCAACTCCTCTGCAGGATAAATGTTGTTTTATTCAGTCATTTGAGCAACATTAGGGTAAGTGTTGCTTTTTCCAGTGTATGTTTTTGATGGTAACCCATTGTCAGTCAATAGTGAAAGTAACTGCATATAACTGTCTTGTCGTTGACTGACACCATGGTAAAGTTAGTTTCACTTAGCCAATGAGTTCAGATAATAGACGAGTGCAAATGCGTGAAGGCTATGCTAGGTTTTAGTAAAGCATGGTTTAGTGGAATGACTATTCCATACGGTCTTGCAAGCAGCCTCCTTCAAATGCACCGTTGAATGTCAAAATACCGATGTATTCTTTTTTATATATATATATATATATATATATATATTGGGCTTTTATGCCTTTAATTTGATAGGACAGTGGAGAATGACAGGAAGTGAGTGGGAGAGAGAGTCGGGGTGGGATCCCGAAAGGACCACGGGGCGGGAATCGACCCCGGGTCGCCGACGTACGGTGCAGGTGCCCCAGCCAGTTGCGCCACAGCGAGTAGTTTTAGTAATTGTTAGTTATGCTAACAATTTTAACTATGCTAACCATATTACTTAGCTAATGTTTTCTAGCAGTTTTGTTGATAGTTTAAAAGTAGGCCATTTAAAAGTTGAATGTAAATAGTAGGGTGGGGCGATATGGCTGAAAACTGTGTCACGATATAAGTATTTCATATCGGTCGATATCGATAATTATTGATTTTTAAAAAAATCTATTTCAGATAAGGACCAGAAGGGGAAATAAAGTTAAATTTAAAGACTTTTATTTTAAACTTAACCTTCCTCTGATTTGAATCACCTCAGTTATCAATCAAAGCAAACAGGGAAAAGAAATAGCAACACAATCATGAAAAACACTCAAATAAATAATTGTGCACATAAGTCTGAATGAGCAGCACTGGTTGAAGCCTGGAAATATTATAAACAAAGTAATTTGAAAGTTTATCAAAGTCTACTGGTTAGACTGTTCAGTTCCCCCACGTGTGTTTAAGTTTCAAATGAATACTTTTTCTCCTTGGGACAGGCCCGTTTGAGTCTTGGAAAATACTTTTCCATTTGCATCGGGATTGAGTTGATTAGAATTTAGCAGTAAATTTGAATGCAACAGTTTTGAACAAATTCGTGCAGCGTGCTAATGATGCTAACCGGATTTAATAGCAATTCAGTCGTCTTGCACGATTGTGAATGTTTGGATTACATGCGCATGCTAAGGAGGGATGGACCTAGAGAGAGAGAGCGCGCATGGGGCAAGGACTCATTGAGAATCTGTGTTGAGGTAGGCCTATTTCTATCGTCTACTCTGGTAGAGTTGCACATACTAGCTACAATGCAAGATATATTTAGCCTATTTATTTATGGACAACGTAAGGCGGGAGGTGTGTGTTGCTTTTAATTATCGAATGTTCTATCGAACACATTTTTTATTGATACCGATTACATGTCTATTGCGATACATATCGCTATCGTTTTATCGCCCAGCCCTAGTAAATAGTTTAAAAAGTTGTTGACATACAGAAAGTTTAATGAATGTTGATATTCAAATAGTTTAATGGCTGTGTATAGGTAGATAGTTGACAATAACTGAAAGTTGGAATGGCTCTAATGTTTGCTAGCAGTTATGCTACCAATTTTAACTATGCTAACCATATACTCCCTTATCCACCTTTTCCAGAACAGATTTGAAAGATATTGAACCTGTCTCCATCGTCTTCTAATGTAAAGATCATTCTCTTGAAAGATTCCAGGGGCAAGAACAGGTTTTCCTTTCAACAAAAGGATGTGGTTGAGTGTGAGCGCTTCCAAGTCGTTAACATCGTCAGACACCTTGGTTATCGGACGGTCATTCAGAATGGCTTCCACCTCACACAGGATGGTATGGAGGCTTTCGTCATCCAAAGACTGTTGCTGCAGAACAGAATACAGAACTCGCTTGACCATTTTAATGAGGCGCTCCCAAACGCCGCCATGATGTGATGCAGCCGGAGTGTTAAAAATCCAATCGATGCCCCTTTGCTTGATACAGCGGCTCACCTTAAGCTTCGCCACCTTCTCCAAGTCCGACAGCCATCCGGTCCATTGTTGTAGAAGGGTCTGGGGTATAGGCTCATCCCAAGACAAGTTTCTTCGGCACATTTCTTGCAACAGCAACTTTGGCAGCAAGGTGAAAGGAGATAAAAAAACCAATGGGTCATATATGGAACCAACGATTGACAGAATTCCACGTCTAGTATGTGGCCACTTTTCCACTGCAGGCTTAAATGTAAAAGTGTCACTTTCAGCACACCAATTCAGTCCAAGTGCCATCTCCATGGGTAGCCGGTCTTGTTCCAAGTGCAGCTGCCTGGTTGTTTTAGATCACTTTTCTTCAGGAATAGACGACAATACGGCCCGACTGTTACTTGTCCATTTGAGCAGTCGAAATCCTCCCTTTGAGCACACCTCAGTAAGATCTGCAACCAACTTTATAGCCTCCTTCTCTGAGGGTAATGACTTAAGACAATCATCCACATAAAAGTTGTTATATATGGTCTCAATCACTTCAGCTTGAAAGTCATCCTTGTTGTCTGCTGCAGTTCTCCTTAAAGCGTAGCTTGCACAGCTTGGTGACGAGACAGCTCCAAAGATGTGCACCTTCATTCTATGTTCCACTGGACTTTGTGTCGTAGCTCCTTCTGGCCACCATAGAAAGCAAAGGACATCCACGTGTCTTTCCGACACCCTCACTTGATGAAACATAGCCTGGACATCGGTCATCAGGGCGATGCACTCCTCCTGTCTGAATCTTGTTAAAACACCAAAAAGTGAATTGGTGAGGTCAGGACCTTGCAACAACTGATAATTCAAGGATGTTCCTTTAAATCCAGCTCCACAGTCAAAAACCACCCTTAGAGATTTCTTTCTTGGGTGATGCACCCCATGATGAGGGAGATACCATCTTTACAGTCCAGCTGGTCTTTAGGCACCACTTCAGCATATCCGCTGTCAATCATCTGTGAGAGAAACGCTGTATACTCCTCCTGATAAGATTTGTTCCTTTCAAACTTTCTTTTTAGACAGTTAACACGCTGTTCCACTATGCACCGGTTATTGGGCATGGTGATGTCATCAGTCTTAAAGGGTAAATCCATGCAGTAATGACCTCCTTGCAAGTGTGTGGACTTCTCAAGGACCTCCATGAACCTCAGGTCTTCCCTTGACATCTCCTGCCTCTCCTCCAATGACTTCTCATTAAAGTCTTGGTTGTACTGAGAAACCAACAGCTCCTCCAGCCTGGCAATGGATATCCTATTGGCATAGACGGTTGAGCAGCTTCTCTTGCAACATCCACTATTGCCTCTCAATGGACAGTTGATGACCCACCCCAATAGGGTCCTCACGGCGTAGGGTCCACCACCTTCGCTGTTGACAATTTCCCAGGGCTCCATCAATTTTGGTGCATTGGTCCCAATCAAGATTTCAACATCTGCATCCAATTCTGGAATTTTGACACTGGAATTGTGTCCTGTGTGTACATCTCTGGGACGTCCAAGAACTGGCTGCCACCCAATTTGGACACCTCCAGACCTGGAACAACTTGACTTTCAACAACCTTCTCTTGGCCCATGGTGCGTAGTAGAATGTTGGTCCTTTTACCCTGCAGATTCAACTTCTTCAAGAAACTGTTGGTACAAAATGTTGCTGTACTTCCAGGACCCAAGAAGGCATACGTCCTAAGCACCTTGTGTCCTTTCTTAGATTTCACCTGTACAGGACTGATGGAGAGAGTACAATGTTGATCTCCGGCCCCAGTACAACCACATGCCTGAAGCGACACCAGTGCGTTATTTACTTCTACTTCCTGTGTCTTGGTCATCTTGTCCTTATTGTGGATGTGCAAGATAGTTGGATGTTTCAGATTGCATTCATCACAGGTCAGACGACTTCTACACTCTCTGCTCATGTGGCCCACTTTCAAGCATCCAAAGCAAACACCCTTTCCTCTCAAGAATTCAATCTTCTCCCTGTGAGGAATTTTGTTCAAGCCTGGACACTTGGGCAATAGATGAGGCTGCTTACAATAGTGACAGAATTCTGAGCCTGACTCCTTCGAAGCACTGGGCTGGCTTGGCATCTTGATTACTGTGGGCTTTGGAACTATATTAGGGCCAGTCGCCAAAACTGCTTCCTTTGATATTGCTCCTGGACACTGGCCTACTCTTATTCATAGCATTCAAAGCGCTGGAGTGCGTGTCTACAATATCACCAAAAAGCGGATGAGGCAAGATTTTGACTTGAGTCTCGAGAAAGTTCACCATATCAGGAAAGGTGGCTCTATAGCCTCGTCGCTCTTGTAGCTCACAGGCCGTAGATCTCCATCTGTCCCGCAGCCTGTATGGCCATTTTATTATCACATTAGATGGAATGTTCAATTCACACTTACCCTAATATTGCTCAAATGACTGAATAAAAAAACATTTATCCTGCAGGAGTTGCTTATATCTCGTGACAGTGCATCTGCAGCTGTGCTCCATACGTGTCTCTCCCCTAATCACTTTTAACAGTCATTACCAATTTGCAAATGATGGTGAATAACTACTCATCATGAGATGTACAATATTTCGTAATATCTTTATTATAATTATGTTTCCCATTGTAATCGTGCAATTTGTAATGTTTTGCATGGACGTGCGCTGGTGTGCATTCATGGATGATAGAAGGATGGTGCGTTGTGCACCCGCCAATATCACTGTTGACAATGCGCTCTTAAAATAACATATAAACAACTCGCCATAGACTTCTGACCAGGTGTACAATAGGGTAAGTAACAATTTTTAGACAATGCGCTAAGCCACTCCCTAAGTTATTAATTGCCACACCCCTGTAGCCTGACGAGCCAGATCCGCATTAAAATGTAGGGTCTGGGCACTCACCGTTCGCAGTACTCAGTCCGAGGGGCGGGATAATCGGTTGTCTTTCAAATTCCCTCTGCACGCAATAGGACAGCGCTGAGTCCCATGCGTTTCCCACCAGCGGAGCTAGTTGGCTAGTTCGAACTCTTGCCAACTTTTGCCAACAAGCTTAACTCGTGTCACACTGTTGGCCAACAGCAACATCTATCTTCTTTGTTTTCAAGTAGCAGGGAATTCAAGCCAAACCATTGCAACTCTGCCATCAATCATTATGTTAAGTCCGACTAACGACTCTATACACGATTTGATTGGCCTGATAGAAGTTTAATTTTTCGAGCTCACAAGCCAACGGAGAGTTGCTAGACTAGCCCTGGAAGCAAATGTAATTTGCTGCCGCTAGGGTGCGTCTAGATTTCTAGGCTAACACCCCTGGGCACATTGTTTAAAAAATAAACGTGCAAAATAAGAAAATACACTTTGCGCCAGGTGGAAAACGAGTTTTACGCCATGTGCCAGGGTGCAAAATATGGCCCAGAAACTCCGTTCAAACTTGTAACGTAGGTCTTGAAAAGGACACTTGAGGAATGTATTTTTTGTTTTTGTAAACTTTATACTTTTTGAGATATTAACATAAATCAAGCTTATTTTCCCCCATAGACTTTGCATTGGCACTATGACATCACAATGGGCTAATCAAACTGATTTGCACCTGTATCAACTGACAGCTGCTCAACTAGGCCCCCCTCACAGAGCCAATTAAAGACGTAGAATGCAATCAACTGCACCTGTGCTCTCTCACTGACTGCAGCAACTTCAATGGAACCTCTTCTCTGTGTCTTTCTCCATTGAACTGGATAGCTCACTTTTCTCTTCCCCACTTTCTTTCACTTCATCCATTAAACTATCTGTCTATCAACATCCATTAACTCATTGAATGCCAAGCTGTTTTCGGAAGCTTTGTCCTAGAGTGCCAGCAATCTAGACCATTGTTGATGATTTTTGTACAGCCACAGCATATTCTGTGTTATAGCTATGAACACATACAATGGCTCGTTTAAAAGGTGAGACTTTAAGCTCCTTTAATAACCTACATTGAAGACAGGTATTTTCTACTCCTGCATTTGTGAATATAATTCCGTTCACACCTGATGATGAAAACAGCCATGGGTCCCGAACTCATTGATCAAACAGGTGACCAAATCAGAGATTCCAAACCAACAAGGGAACAGAGTGAAGCAATGCAAAACGCCGAAGTTCGAAAAGACTTCGGTAGACCTCGACGGACAGCTGTAACGTTAGCGATAGTCTGGAAAAAGACTGTTACACGGGAAGCATATAGGCCTACGCAAAACGCTTGCTGTCTGTCTGTCAGAGTTTATTTTCATTCAGCTTTGCGCAACAAAAGCTGGTTGAAACACGAGTCACATTTTCTCAGTCTCGCCTGTTTTCTCGCATTGTCCTGACCCTTGTTCTGACTTAGACCTACCCTTAAATTGATTATTGTGACTTCATTTGAGCAAAGTAAGAGTCTGCTAATGACACCCTCAAATATCATGCTAGAAAAGTTCTATCAGCGCTGGCGCCCGTGTGGCATGGTTGATGCGTGCAAAGGTTTGGCCTGACCATGCACGGCATTTCAGAATGTCATTTCAAGACAGCTCGTTTACCTGGAAAAGGCGGAATAGCCTACTATGACGTCTTTTGCTGGGATGGAGAACAACTCCAGCCCACACAGAGCAGAACAAGGAGGTAGCCTATGTGTTAGGCCTATAAACTCTTATTAGCCCGCGCTGCCATCCCCAGACTGACCGGCTGTGCGCAATTTACATGGGCAGTCCCTTTGGGCACGTCAGTCCATAGTCCATTCTTTGAATTCGCCTTACTGTCACTTAATGTCACGATGTAGGCAAACGTCCATGCATGGAAATAAATGGGTTAGACAGTCCAACAGGTTGTTCAAATGAATTTTTTAGGCTGTGGTATATGGGCGATTGATTAGACTAGAGGATAGGCCTATGCGCGAATCGGAATAGCTGTTCATTTAACCTACACTATGAAGCGTTTTACAAATAAAAAATAAAACATGCAGAAACAGATTTTCTCTTAACTCTGCGCTCATGATGTGTATGATAGAAATTGCATACAAACTAAATTGGAGTCGTTTAAGCAAAGTTATTGCAGAGTTTAAGGGCATCATTGGCAGTGAAGCACAACACGATGATGAAACGTTTCGAAAATCGCACACATCACAGTCTACCCTGATAGCATAGGCATAGGCGAAATCTTAGGTGAATGAGGGATATAGTTGGCGCAGCAGGCTGCATTGTCTCACTGGATTCGCTCACACAGGCTCAGCCGAAACATGCGTCGCCCTCTCCCGACCCATCAGTTTGCGTGTTGTATGGGCAATCTGGAAGTTAGGGAGAGGACCAAGCAAACAGCTTCGAAAACCTCACAAACAAACTGGAAATGTTCCAGTCAATTGAAATGTAAAAAAACAGAGTCGCATATTATTTTTTATTTTTAAGCAACCACGTTTTCAAAAACAAGCCCAAAAAACCGCAACATGCGACTCCACATTTTTTCAAGCAACTTTCTGTAAAAACAAGCCTAAAGTCGCATATTATAAGCAGACTTGGCAACTATGCATGATGACCAACATGGTCAGAAAAACCGTGACACTTCACATTCGTGTCAAGTCAAGTTTATTTATATAGCGCATTTCATACACAGAGGTCATTCAATGTGCTTTACATAAACAAAAGCAAACAGTAATAACAAATAAAAACATAAAAGGGCAATAGTGAAAGAATAGTTTAAAAGTTAAAGATCATAATAATAATAATAATAAAAAAAAACATAAAACGCACAAGGTAAAATCATTTAAAAATAAAGAATAATTAAAGACAAAATAAAAGACACAAGGTAGAATAATTTTCAAGGCAGATTCAGAATTTGTAACTCAGTGCAGTTAGCAGAAAGCATCTGAGAACAGTTTGGTCTTAAGTCTAGATTTAAAACTGGCTACAGTTGGGGCCTTTTTAAGGTCATCTGAAAGTTGGTTCCAGAGATGAGCCGCATAGCAGCTAAATGCTGCTTCACCATGTTTAGTTCTAACAGCAGGTTTTACTAACAGGTTTTTCTCCTGAGACCTGAGAGGTCTGGAGGGTGTACTGCTGAAGCATGTCTGAAAGGTATTTATGTCCTGCTCCATTTAGTGATTTATAAACAACAGTTTATAAACAGTGGGCAGCCGTGGCCCACTGGTTAGCACTCTGGACTTGTAACCGGAGGGTTGCCGGTTCGAGCCCCGACCAGTGGGCCGCGGCTGAAGTGCCCTTGAGCAAGGCACCTAACCCCTTCACTGCTCCCCTGTGTGTTCACTGTGTGCTGTTTGTGTTTCACTAATTCACCGATTGGGTTAAATGCAGAGACTAAATTTCCCTCACGGGATCAAAAAAGTATATATACTTATACAGGCAGTAGTGCTTTAAAATAAATTCTGTGACTTACTGGAAGCCAGTGCAGGGACTTAAAGGAATTATCTGGAGTAAAATGCACTTTAGATCAATTTACGGATGATTGGGAGTACATACGTTAAGTTGACATCCAAATCATGTCATTCGGATGTGTTTTGAGAAAGTTCGATGTTACCATTTTTAGTCAAAACTCGTTAGCGTGGAAGTGAGAAGGGCATATTATTTCGCCGCTACAAAACGCTATTTTTATACCTCTTCTACAGTTCCAAACAACATTACACTTACGTGGTAGTGAGTAGAGGGTCCCTAAAGCCAAACCGAAGTATCCCGAGGTCTTTATGTGGTCGGATAGAGTCCAGAATGAATTAAAAAAAAAAAAAAAACATAGTCTAGTCCATACAACTTTTCAATTTCAAAAGAAATACTGGACTATTTTTTTTTTTATTTTTTTTTTAACGGCGGCGAAATTGTGAATTTCCAGAGCACACTTGGCAATCGACTCCTACGGACTTTCCCCTAAAGATGGCAACATTTCCGGTAAGGTACTGGCTTGATGAAATTCATTCTGGACTCTCTCAACCCTAATGTTGACTGAGCTGATGGGCCTGCCTACTTTTTCTATAGGCACGGCTAAAAATGACATGCCTGTGGACAGGGATGACGTCCCAACAGTGAGCTGTTTCACAGGTGTGTCCAAAATCTTCAGAACAGTGTTCAGCAAATGGCGAAAAAAAATCTAAGGTGGGCCCAGCCAGTTGACGTGAGCTCCTGTAGCACCTTGGAAATCTGCCAAGCAGCTGAGACGTGCGCTCTTGTAGAGCTTTGGAAATCTGCTCTACAGTCGAGACATGCGCTCCTGGAGAATTTTGGGAATTGTCCTAATTGAGACATGCACTGAACATTATAAATCTGCTCTTAAGTTGAGACATGCACTCCTGGAGAATTTTAGAGATCTGCTGAACAGTTAAGACATGCCCTCTTGTAGAGCTTTAAACTGCTCTACAGTCAAGACATGCGCTCCTGGATAATTTTATAGTAATGTCCTACAGTTGAGACTTGCGTCTGTGAAACCTCTGCCACATTTGAGGCTCACGCTTGCGCTCCTGCAAAATTTGAAAACGTTTGGATTGGTCTGTATGTGTGTGCACACACACTTCAAACACACAGTAGATAAAACCCTCTAAATGACCAGATGGACTGTTTTTAAAATTTTTTTCGATTACTTTGGTGCATTTCTCAGGGTGTACAGTGTAAGATAATGTTAACTGAGCTGATGGGCCTGCCTGCTTTTTCTATATTTTAGTATATTTAGTATATTCTTTATCTTCTACTGTCCTTATTGCTTAGTTGTGTTTCTTATATTATATACTTTTAATTACTTTTTTCTGCTGTTAGTGAATGTGTGTGTGATGTCTGTATGCTACTGAGACCTTGAATTTCCCCTGGGGATCAAGTATCTATCTATCTATCTATTAGCACTCCAGTTACCATGGAATAAACGCTAATCATTCTCCATTAGCATTTCAGCTACCATGGAAATAACGCTCATTATTCTCCACTAGCACTCCAGCTACTGTACCATGGAATTAACGCTAATCATTCTCCACTAACTAACTAGTCTCATATAATCTCCTTCCTCTCAGGCTGTCCAACCTAGAACAGACGTGCTACATTAACGCCATCTTGCAGAGTTTGTTTGCACTGCGGCCCTTCTGCACCCAGCTGCTCCTGCAGGAGAAGACATGGAGGCAGGAGCCCTCTGCACTGCTCCTCAGGTAAGTACACACACTCCCTCTCCTCAAAAGGTCCTTTGTGGGTCTCCTGTGACGTAGGAGCAGTGCAGATTGAGCTGAAGCACACACATAAACCCCCTGTCCCTCTTCTCCCTCCCCAGTTGCATTGTGGGTATCCAGTGCCTTAGAGGCTCCAGCGAGAGGGACCTGAAGGTGGCAGTGCTGATGGAGCTGAAAGGTTGCATCGCCCTGCGCAACCACGAGTTCCAGGGAGACTCACAGAACGTAAGAAAACACATGAAATAAGACACTTTGCTTAAAACAATCTCATGCATACTGCAATGGTAAAACAGTTCATGCCATATGACGTACACTGACATGTCATTCTGGGTGTTTTCTGTTTATTTATGTGTGTTTTATATATGTGCCTTTATGTTAGTATGTGGCTTTGAGTTTGAGTGTGGTTTTCTCTGTGTGTTTGTGTAGGAGTTCCTGTCAGAGTGTCTGCTGGGCCTCAGGGACATTGGGCACGTCCTCCAGATGGGGGGGACGTGTCCTATCAATACCCAGTGGACAGGACACTCAGCTCTCTCAATTGCCTTTCACCCCCCAAATCAGAGTGGATGCCAAGACTATTGGGGTTTACAGATTAAATTGAATTTGGAATAAGAAATTAAGGCCTTAGCTTAATTACAAACAAATAAATACATCTATCTATAAAGCAAGAAGCGCCTGTGTGTCCTAATGTCGGTGCCATGCATATCTCGCGGAATGTTTGTCAGACCGACCTAAGATTTCGTATGTGGCTCGCGCGTGGCCCAAAGGTGTGCAATCTCGATTTTGACGATTTTTGAATGCATATTTCAAAATATGCTTATTTACGTACAATGTTTATCGCTGCACTGCACTGTTTCCAAGGGGACCAGTTTCAGGGGAGCTCCACCCCATGTCTACAGTGATGCCAACTATTTCGAATGAAAAGTAGCTAAAGCCAGCTCCAAAAGTCGCTAGATGACGTCACATGCTAATTTGCATATTAATTAATGCAATTAATTAAATGCACCCCCCCCAAAAAAACCGGTAATGGCCCTTCAATTCCCTTTTACTCCTGTTTGCTTTTCTCCTACTCATATAGGCAGCTTTAAGAGCCTAGTTTAAATATATTTGATTTAATATACTTGTATATTTATTGATAGGCTACACTTTACTTTCTGTAGCCTATCATCTAGACTACACTAGCATCAGGTGGCTGAAAAGTAGTCATTTCCAACCTATTCACTGCTGCATCTGCTTTGCACTGCTTGAAGTCTTGAACCCTTACGGCAATGGGTATTTTTTTGAATATATCACACACCCAGTTTGAACACCCTGATGGACACTGAACTCTGGGGGTTCACTGAAATGGTTTAGGCTACTGGAGTGTAAGAATTCCGCCCGTCTTTGCGCAATTGGTCATTGATTGACGGACATTAATTAATTCATATAGGTGGCCTGCACGCACAGTTTGTTTGATGCATTGAGTTTCCGACCATTCTCCCCTGAGAGCTTAGAGAATAAAATGAGGAGAGCTACCTGTGTTTTACATAATGTGTAACATTTAGTCACATGGCCAGTTCAAAATCACCATTTGACTGAAATGTGTGCCGATATCAATTATTGGGAAAAACATTGTTTGGAGTGGATGGCGGGTGGATTGTTGATGTCTGCAGGTGCAGATGACATGACTACAGCTCATCCATGCATCTAGGATGTTGGAATTTGATAGGATACAGGTGATCGGATACAGGAACTGCAGAGATACATTGAAAATGAGGATTGGTAATGTCGGAATAGCGGTACTAAAAAAAATCGGAATAGAGGCATGTCGTAATAACGGTATGTCGTAATAGAGGGTCGTCGTAATAACGGGATGTTGTAATAAAGAGTGAACCCCCTTTTAACCCATCTGTAAGGCTAACAAGAGCACCACACTTCAGTGTAGGTTTATGTAACAGACAGTTTATACACTCACTACCTGGAGTTATTTTCCCGCTTGTTTTCCGGGCAACGGCATTTTGAATTGAAGACTCGATAAGTCTATGGACAAATGTGAATTTCGTGTTGTCGACGGAAGGAGGACTGTGGGCATGAGCATTCAAAAAGGGGTGTGTGTCGTCGATAGACTTATCTACGGTGGCCGACAGGTACAAACGACGTGCAACTTATGACAACAGATGCAAATCAACAAAACACGTGCAAATAGATAAAACACAACCAACTTAAGAAAAGATCTTCATTTGACAACACGTGCACATCATTTAGAAAACGCACTGCAAATTCAGACATTTACATTTCAAAAATGCGCTATGAAATTCTCAACACAATGGAAGTGTTTCCGGGGGACACTTAAAAGTGATGAACACCTCTGAATAGGTGATTTTATGTAGCACGTTTCTGATTTGCGTGTTGAATTGGCAGCTCGTTTCTGAAATGTAAATGTTTTCTGAATTTGCAGCGCGTTTTCTAAATGATGTGCACGTTGTCAAATGAAGATGTGTTTTGTCTATTTGCACGTGTTTTATTGATTTGCACCTGTCGGCCACCATACTTATCAGATAAAGATTGTGTTTATTTCTGTACTGAGTCACTGGATCATCGCTCATACAGTGCAGTGTGGTGATTGAGTCTGAGATGAGCGCTCATTGTGGCGTAATGAATCCGATATAGTAGCTGACTTCCGAAAGTGTGAATCGTGGCTCGCTCCTGGCTGGACCCAAAATGAAATGCCTGGATTTCCGTGGCCAACTTTCACATCATTTTCTGAAAAGTCCATGTGGACAACAACTTCCTCCTCAGACAGGGTCTGTACAAAACGGAAATCATGAAGGTAACGGCTACAAACTTTGTTTCGGACAGCCTAGCAAGATAGCAACACAGAACGCCGTTGTCAGGATACCAGAAAGAAGAATAACGTAATGTTTGACTGCAGCAATAGTTATTCACAATTAAATAGAATTTTTGACGTTCAAGGCAGCATGAAGGATACATCAATTAGTTAGCCTATTAGCTGGTTTGATGCTCATTGAACTCGATGAAAATCCCTTCATATTTTAAGCGCTGCTATATGATGCAGTAGGCTGGAGTATATAGCATTACAAAGAGGCAAAAATGCTTCTAAAATGTGAAAATCGCTCTAAGCACTTTGATATTCCAGACTTGTGTTCAGCCTAGCCTAATCCACACAATCTCTGCACTTTATTTAGCGACACCAAAATGGAGATAACGTTACCCTGTTGGACAGGCTAGAATACACTTTTATTTCAGTTTTTCAAAGATGAACACTTAATGTGTTAGGCTAATAAGCTAGAGAAAAGTAGGCTAATTTTGCTTGTTGATTCAGATGTTAGATCAAGGCTATGCATGGGAGGTGATCCACAAAAGCCTATGGTCGGAACAATGGGATGTCGGGAGCAGAGGGTTTATTATTTTATTACTGGACTGTCGGACCAAAGGGAATTTTTCGTATTATTGAGAGGTCGGAACAATGGAGCATCAGCGAATGGGCTACTGATATTAATATTAGCTATGCTAGAAAGACTTGCATGTGTGTTAATGTAAATAAAGAGAAACATAGCCTATATTGTAGATTCTCTTCAGCTTTATTAATTTATGTTGAATAAATGTTGCACTTCTGTGCACAGCCCCATGCTTTTCTGACGTGACGATGCTAGCACGTTAGCGGCGGTTAGCAAACTATGCTAACTTCTCCTCCAAGTGACAATCATATTATATACATGATGCTGGCTTACATTAAAACAATAAACATATTACTTATGAAGTTGACTGTGTGGCTTAATCCACAGATGTGTTGAGTACTGTTTCGTTATGGTTTGCGTAATAATCAAAGAACACCCTGAGCACAGCAGCACAATATCATGCAGCCCCTGAAAATAGTCCCCATAGGCTAACTTCCAGCAACAAGGTTGAGCTGCAGCAGACAAATTGGTTAGTGGCTGGATTATTACGCCTGAATGAGAGTATAGTTCCATGTCAAATCAGCCTAGAAAATCGCCACGTTTCATTTTCCGTTGGTGTTATTACACTTTCTTACTTGAGAGGAGACAAGTTTTAAATAGGAAAATTACCGGAAATTGTGGTGGATTTCTATGACTTAACGGATGCATGTATGGTTTTTATAAACTTTGATATTACTGTAATTATTATGAGACTTCAAGGCCTATACACATCTAAACAGACCAGCAGTCAAGGAGTGGGGTGAAGGAGTTCACAGTGACACCTGGCTAGATGGTCGAGGTGAAGGAGTTCACAGTGAACTAGATGGTCGAGAGCGAGAGGATGATGTAATGGTGGTAACAGCAAGGCCAAGTAACAGGTGGCAAGATAAGAAGCCCTGTTACAACTGGAAAAAAACAGAATCTGGGAAAAACCCAGAAGAAGACAGTTTGCATATAATTTATGCATGATGAGACACCTTGGTGGATGCTGATAGGCCAACAGATGTCTTTCGAGGGTGGCGAGAGGGCTCAACCCCAAGGTTACGGAGTATAAAAGATAGACCACAGCCACCTGTTAGTCAGATCTCATCGGGGGCGCCAGCTGATGACATCACATCACCCTATTGCTTGACACCTGGTCTGGACATCGTTTAGGCTGGACTATCACTGCAATACGGTGAATAAAGATCAACAGTCTTCAGAGATCTCCTGTCTGCATTGTCTCCTTCGGACGCTTGTTCCAGAGTGCTAATTAGTAAGTAGTTAAGTGATAAATTGTTCATTGGATTCGGAAATGGACCGTTTTTTTCCACGACAGATCCTTAGTCACTTTTAAATGTGATGCTAGCAGGCGAGATGCTAATGGTCTAATCCGATTCAATGATCTAATCTAGGCTGGAGCTAAAAGTGGTATCGCCAGACTCGGAGAATGGCTGGGTGAACTGGAGAAAGGTCAAAATCAACAGTTTGACTGTTAATGTGATTTTTTTTTACCCTATTCAGCTGTAGTGTCTCGCAATAATTATCTTATTTTATTATACGGCTCTTTACAATGCAAGTAGAACGCTTCATTGACTTGAATGGAATTTCACAAAGTTCTACCGGTCATTATTTTCATCTAACGGTGGGTTTCCACACACCGAAATTTCGCGTCGCTCTCATTGAGGTTGAATGGAGACGAACTTCGCCCTAGTTGGGCGAAATGAGAGCGAATCGCCGAGGCAGGCGAAACAAAGTTGCCGAAAGTTTAACTTTATTTAAATGAGGACCATTCGAGAACCAATCAGGTCCGCGTGTTTGTGTTTAGAGGCGGGAGTTACAAAAAAGTCTGATCAAGATGGCGGAGACTACCTGAGCTGTACACAAAAATTTGTATGTGATTAAAATGGCACTTGTATCAACTCGAATTGCGGTTTATATGCCACACGAAGAGCACATACACCACTAAATATGTTAGTTTAAACACTCAAACTTTTTAGCTAGCTGACAGGCGAACTGCTAGTATGTTCGGACATTGGATTGCATTGTAAACCTAGCTAGACAGCTAGGCTACATGCTGCAACACAGGTATGAAATATATTATGGGCCCTATCATGACATTCTAAAGTGCATCGTCACTCGTCAAAAGTCTATTCAAATTTAGTAGGATGTCCAGTTCACATTGGGAGGGGTTTCGTTATCAAAAGTGGAGTGCATGGCGCAACAAGGTGTTCCTAGGTTTTTTAATCAGTCATATGGGTGTGTTTGGGGCGTAACATCATTTTAAACCAATGAGAATGACATCTGGCATTCCCTTTAACGGCGCAAAGCGCGATATGTCAAATAAATGCATTGGTATTTTGGCATTCAACGGCGCATTGGAAGGAGGCTGCTTGCGAGACCGTATGAAATAGTCCTTCTTAAACCATGCTTTACTAAAACCTAGCATAGCCTTCACGCATTTGCACTCGTCTATTATTTAAACTCATTGGCAAAGTGAAACTTCACCAAGGTGTCAGTCAACGAAGACAGTTATATGCAGTTACTTTCACTATTGACTGACAATGGGTTACCATCGAAAACATAGGCTGGAAAAAGCAACACTTACCCTAATATTGCTCAAATGACTGAATAAAACAACATTTATCCTGCAGAGGAGTTGCTTATATCTCGTGACAGTGCGTCTTCAGCTGTGCTCCATACGTGTCTCTCGCCTCTCCCCTAATCACTTTTAACCGTCATTACCAATTTGCAAATGATGGTGAATAACTACTCATCATGAGATGTACAGTATTTCGTAATATCTTTATTCTAATTATGTTTCCCATTGTAATCGTGCAATTGGTAATGCTTTGCATGGACATGCGCTGGTCTGCGTTCATGAATGATAGAAGGATGCCAATATGACTGTTGACATGCGCTCTTAAAATAGCATATGAACAATTCGCCATTGACTTCTGACCAGGTTTAGGTGGTGTATGATAGCGATTTTTAGACAACGCGCCAGGCCCCTCCCTAGGTTGTTAATGGCCACACCCCTGGTCGCAATGTTTAAAAAATAAACGTGCAAAATACCGAATTAAGCTTTGCGCGGGTGAATAATGAGCTTTACGCCATGCGCTGGAGCCCAAAATACAGCCCTATGTCTTATTGACCTTGTTGTTTCTATAAACATGAATTGTTGTTTAAAGGCAACATAAACTTAGTCGAGGCATAAAGACCCCTGGATATCTTCATTAAGTACTTAAACGTTTGAATTAGCAGGTTAACCCCCGAGGCGAAATTTCACTGGCCAAAATTCGCAAGGTGTTTTGCTCTGTGGAAACCCACCGTAAGGACCTCTAAATAATGACCGCTGTCAATGGCAATGATTTTTCATTCAAAAGTAAAGTCAGACCGTTGATCAGCTGTGTTCTAAAGAACGTTTGATCCAAGTTCAGTGTGTGATGCGAACTATTTGTTTCTCAGCAAAAGCAACAACGAAACGATAACAAATAAATGTAAAGAGACATATCATGGAGTTCATTTTTTCGTTTTGTCAAGTAGCAGTATATAGTCAGGGAGCCAAAGTCTCAAAAGCTCAAGAAAATGGGTTGAACCTGACATTGTCTGCCATACTTTTTATTTGTGTTTTTTCTGTTAACTTTGACCCTAAGGACCAATAATTGGAGGATCTGCTCTGCCAGAAATATCGCAAAAAAAAAAAAAAATGTGGCCACTTTAGTGTATGCACCCTATCTTTTTTATCAGAAAAATGTGAAAAATATATTTTTCCCTCAACTCCTCAGTGGGTTGGGTAGGCTATAAATGCATTCCAGATGCACAGAATACATGTGCTGACACCATCCACTGAAAAGATAACTTGTCAGGTTGAGCTTCCAGAACTTTCCTGTGAGAAACATGAGGAGGCAGATACCAGGATGTTTGCTCACATTGCATTCTCACTTCATGTTTCTCACAGGAAAGTTCTGGAAGCTCAACCTGACAATCCGCTGACAAAAGGACAGTGCGACCAAGATCACAAAAGATTCCACCAAGAATAAGTGTGCATCCTGCAGGAAGTGAGTTGTTCTGAACTGCCCATGCTTCCCCCATGTAGTTCAACAGATTAGCCTTATTCAGTGGATTGTGAATGAAGCCTTTCCATTCAGGTATACGGACGAGGGAGATACCAGGATGTTTGATCACATTGCATACTCTACTACAAATTCTGCACCACAAACAGGCTATAGTGGTTGCGACAGAAATTATTAGCATTCTGATTCCATCCTGATTGTCTGTGTAGGTTTGTTTTAGCATGGTGATTAAAAGGTCTGTTGTGACTAGCATGATTAGCATTGTATTTTTCACCTGCTTTTGTTGGTCTATGTGGATAGTACCTAGCAGGGCGAGTCTCGTTAGCAAAGTGGTCCTGATTAATAAAGTGGTTATGGGATCTGTCATAATCGGTAGTGTAATTTCTTCGTCTTTCTGGATTAATTGTTGTGTCAATTTTTTCTCATCTGTCGTTATTCTCCCAACGGTCCACATAGTCGTGTTGACTAGTCACATCGTTGGAGTATATTCTTTTATGATAACGGTCTGCACTGTCATAGCCATGACAGGCTTCTTCGTCAGTGTTTCTGAATCGGTTTGTTTCTTGTCTCTCGTTTTTCCAATGGTCCACATAGCCATAATGACCAGTCACATCATTGGAGTATTTTCTTGTGTTGGTTGGATGACGGTCCGCACAGTAGTAGCCACCACTGGCCCCTTTGTCATCGTGTCGCGTTGGTTTGTATCTGTCTTGGTAATGGAAAGCACGATCATAGCCATGGTCGGCTGCATCATTACGTTTTTTTTTTTTATTGTAGAAAGTCCTGGTACGGTAATAGTTCGCTCTATCATTACGATCGGCTCTACTATTCTCAGTACGTTCTAGGTGGATCTTATTACGTGGGGTTAGTCGCCCTCGCCTGTAGTGGACCTTGGTCCATGGGTTATTTGTCATTGTCGGTTTATCCAGTTTTGAAATGTTGCAATGTTTCGGTCACCGTGTTGTACCACTTCCGGGATGCTGCCGTAGCCTTCCTACCCGCGCTGCTCACCCCAGATGGGGGAGACCGTAGTTCCTATGAAACATTCACAAGGAATATGATTTCTTCCAGGAGAAAAACATGTTAGTAATGTAATACACATAACCCTGTCAGAATTACACATAACTTACCTTATATCTGCTTCAGATTCTCCCACTTCTGTTTGCCGTTGAGGTCTGATTCCTGGTTGAATAGTCTGCGGGAAAAACAGTCACAACAACAATAAAAAAAACGTATTACCGGACATGGGCGCATATCTTGCTCGGGCCCTTCTCCATGCCCACCTGTGGTGATGTCCGTCCCGACGCCTTGATGATCTGGGTGGCCAGCAATGCCACCGACAGGGTACTGATTAAAGAGCCTTATTAAAACGGCCTAACTTTCAATCACAAGATGGTCGTAAAAATTTATATTTGAAGAATTCAAAGTAGAAAATCGAGCCAGAAATGTGTTTGCGTGTCGCTTTCTCAACATAGAAATATGTGACTACCACACTCTATATAGCCAACACTCACAACCAAATTCATTGTTACAGTATAACTGTGTTCGAAATTTTCACCCTTCACTATTCTTGCATTACAGTACGCATGTCTTGTCCATTCCTACTCATTTGATTTATACCTGTAAAAAATGTCTTTGCAAACAAGCACACATATAAACCTCAGCTGCTGTTATCATTTTGTTGAGTAAATGTGGGACATTGATGTTCTATACAGTACTTACAAGGAATGTAACCTTAACAATCTTGCTAAAAAGGTCTAGATTTTGAACTCTGAGATACCTCTGAATTAATCTTAACCTAAGTTCAAATTCATTATCGAACTTACCAAGAGAATCTTTAACAGGAATCTCTATGACATTGCTGTTTATATTTTGAGCATCAATCATAATTATGACAAACACCCAGTGTGACAAAATATTAATAGGAACGATTACTTCATGATATTGCCACCATTTGTTCAGTTTTTGTTTAGGGGGAAGGGGTAATGACCCAGGATCTGAAATATATGCCTTGACTTACAATCGTCATTTTTTAATATAGCTACATCGTCTTTGTAAAGATGTTCGCATATTTCCTTAGACTTCAGGGGAATATGTAGGCCTATGCTGGTTTCATTTAAAAGACAATGTCCCTGGCAGATATGAATGTCTTTTAGTATGTCATGATGCTGGACATTGATGATGGTTCTGGGGACAATTAACTAGGTCTATTGCTGAAGGCTTTCAGTAACACAGTCACCACTTGACATTTCATAAACAAAAATGACACCGTTCTTATCATGACGTTTATAGCATGTTTATTCTTTATTTAGATTGTCTGTGTTTAGATCCGGATCATTGTGGTCACCTAGATGGATAGCTGGAAACAGCCTGCTGATCGTACTACCATTTTGCTGAGTACAAAGCCGTAGAAAATTTACATAACTCTGAGGCAAATGTCGGCTCTGTGATGGGTGCGCTCTAAGGTGCTGGATAACAATATCTACATTTAAAAATGGCTTGCGTTACAGCATTAAACTAGAAATTATTCATATAGTTTTCGAATCTGTTACAAACATATGATAGGACAGATTTAGGGTAAAGTTTCATTTTTCAACTAAGCCTACGCACTGAGCTTCCTTGCTTCCCATTTAATCCATACATTTTTGCCTGTGGTGACAGTAGTAACTGATGAGACCTTTTTGTAGTTTTGTGGAACACTCTACTTTTACTCCGGCCATCCCGTCTCTACGTGTTCTGGTTTGACCTTTAACCTATCTCACAAAACTCCCTTTCTCTGGCCTTATGGCAAATTTGTCGATGCACTTGTCTACTCTCATTTTCTTATTTAGGTACAATGTTATACAAGGGGGAGGGGAGGGAGGAGTATTTCTGCTGCACTGTTGTGGGGCTCTGCAAAATGAAAGTCATTCATCCAAATTCACTGCAACTTACTTTATCGTGGACTACCCTCTATAGGCAAGCTCTCCTGCGTGGGCATACGTGGACTACCCTCTATAGGCAAGCTCTCCTGCGTGGGCATACGTGGACTACCCTCTATAGGCGTGGGCTCTCCTGCGTGGGCATACGTGGACTACCCTCTATAGGCAAGCTGTCCTGCGTGGGCATACGTGGACTACCCTCTATAGGCGTGGGCTCTCCTGCGTGGGCATACGTGGACTACCCTCTATAGGCAAGCTCTCCTGTGTGGGCATACGTGGACTACCCTCTATAGGCGTGGGCTCTCCTGCGTGGGCATACGTGGACTACCCTCTATAGGCAAGCTGTCCTGCGTGGGCATACGTGGACTACCCTCTATAGGCGTGGGCTCTCCTGCGTGGGCTGGCTCATGCTCTCCAGGGGCTTACTCATGCTCTCGGCCTGGTGACGGCGTTCCTCAACAGGAATTCATTGTGCCCACGTCCTGGGAACCATGTTGGACCCCTCTTAAGTCCAAGTTTAAAATGGCAGCTGCACACACGAGTGGACACTGGGTCCCCTGTCTGCGCGTCTGACTAATTGAAGAAAATATTTGTTATTCAGACATTATGCTTTTAAGCATGATAAAGTACTGAGGTGCTCTTTTTATAGAAAATGTTATTTGTTTATGCATTAATGCATAATCAAATACATTTATGCCTAAACAAATATACTTACGCATATATTTACGCATTAATGCATGAACACATCTATTTATGCAATAATACATTAAAAAATATATTTATGCCCACACTAAGTACATGTATGCATTAACAAATCCATTTTTGCCTAAACAAGTACATTTATGCATTAAAGCCTAATCAAGTCCATTAAACAAATACATGTATGCATTGATGTCTAAACAAATACCACTTATGCATTAATGCATATGCAAGTCCATTAAGGCATTAATGCATAAACAAATCAATGTATGCAATAATGCATACACTAATATATTTATGCCTAAACTAGTCCATTGATGCAAAGATAAATAGATTAATGCATAAAACGTCCATTTATGCATTAATGCATATGCAAGTCCATTTATGCATTAATGCATAAATAAATACATTTTTGCCAAAACAAGTCCATTTATGCACTAATGCTTAAACAAATTAATTCATGCATTAATGCCTAAACAAGTACATTTATGCATTAATGCATAAACAAGTACATTTATGCATTGATTCTTAAACACATCAATAATGCATAAACACATATATATTTATGCATAAACTAGAACATTTATGCATTAATGCATAAACAAATACATTTATGCCTAAACAAATACATTTATGCATTAATGCATAAACAAATCAATGTATGCAATAATGCATACACTAATATATTTATGCCTAAACTAGTCCATTGATGCAAAGATAAATACATTAATACATAAAATGTCCATTTATGCATTAATGCATAAATAAATACATTTTTGCCTAAACAAGTCCATTTATGCACTAATGCCTAAACAAGTACATTTATGCATTGATGCTTAAACAAATCAATAATGCATAAACACATATATTTATGCAAACTGTGTAAATCATTACTAATAAATGGCAGAAACAAACCAAATGCATGTAGCAGTAGACTGGCCTATGGGGCACATATATATTATTCAGATGACACACAAACACAAGTAGACAAGACCTGTTTAGTTCAAAAGCTCATTTGCCACGGCAAGGCACAGATCAGGAGTGAGATGACGAGACAAGACAAGAGACAATGTTAGTATTTTACTAACATTCAGACACACACATCACAAGGACATGAACACACAAAAAGGAACACATAGTGTATGTCCTAAATGATCAGGGAAATAGATAGCAAATCAACAGTGTAAATCATTACTAATAAATGGCTGACTTTTTTTATGTAGCAGGCCTTTTGCTGCTGATTCCCTATCCCTATCCATACAGGGCCGGCATTCCTATCATCTTGTGATAGACTTTGCATGACCTAATGTGTGTGTGTGTGTGGGGGAGAGGGAGAGAGCGTGTCACCACCTCCACCATGCGAGCAGCATGGCCAGATCTGCCTCGCGCGCGCCGAGTGGAGAGAATTTGCGCAGCTCGGACTAGGCCTACTGTCATTCTCATTGCGACTCCCCACACTGCCTCTACGTTCCCCCCCTAACTGTCCTATGAGCACTTCGACCTCGTCTAACATACCCAGTGGCATTAGACAAAGGCTCCACCACGTTACTGTCGCCGCGATTGTGGAGAGGCACACATTCAGAAGACAGAAGCTAGCACTATGGACATTAGGCTACCTCCAGCCTCGTTCGCCACACCACTAACACCCTGCTAACTTCCCGATGAACACTCCGAACCCGTGAAACATTATTCCCACCAGTGACATTGGGCAAACGATTCAACGTTTGTGCTTGGTGTAAGCTAAACTATGGAGTAAACTCTCACTTTGTCCAGCTGCATCATTGCAATGCAGGGACGCATCTGAAGCCTCACTAAACGAATCACCGTCATTTTCTGAAGGCAGATATTCCCCTTCAGAATCAGGGTCCGCGAATAGAAAACCCAACACTTCATTTCAGGTAAACTTTTTTGATGCCATTAGATGATAATGACGTTGACAATATCGCTCTGATAAAATAGCTCACACGCACACTTGCTCCGGTATTGCACGCACTGATTCACTGCAGCTGTAGCGCGAAAGTTTTGTTTAAAGCATGACTTTTTTCTGACTCGGGGATGACGTATGACATGTCTGCCATCTAGCGGAGTGGAGGTCGAACGAAATATGACGCCCTATTTGACTAAATCGGCCGTTTTATTCAGTACCGCATCTTGTCGACTGTGGCGCCTAGAGGGTTAACTGCTGCCAGGAGAAAGTATAGAACTTGGGGTATTTGGGGATGCGATTTTAAGTGCCTAAAACAGTGAAGAAATACTAGGTCTACATTAATATAACCTAATCGATATACAGTAACAAATTTTACGCTATCAGTACTGAGTCAGTGGTGTCAAGGTGTCGAGATGTCCTGCTGTCTACTGTGGTCATCTGAAATAGTGGATCCCAGCATCTTCAGATCGGTCACCGACAATAGGGGACAAAAGGAAGGTAAGATTTAACACATGCGTTGTGACATGTAATCTATCAGATAGTATTTCAGAAAGCCCAATTAAAATCACGACAAATGTGTACCACACTAAACTCACTTAAAAGCAGAGATAGTTTACAGAATGTAATGTTACTTTCAGATGTTACTTTCGCTACACCATGCATTTGCTTACTCTTTAATTGTCTTTGGTGCTTCAACAGAAACTTTTCCCTGAGGACTATGAACATCATATCTGTTCATTCGAGCATCTTGAGGGCAATAACTGCAACATTTCCCTAAAACTAAGGGTACACACTGAGGAGGAGGTTCACAGATGGCTTCAAGCCTTTCAAAAGTCATCTCAAACAACATGGCGGGTGAACAAAATCTACCCTGCGGAACGTCAAAGACAGAACATGTACAGAGTAAGTCATTGCATAGTTGCATTCATTTATTTTTGCAAGGGTTGAGCCAAAACTTAATTGAATGTGTTTGAAGGTGGACCTAAGATGCCAACACAACACGCGACATTCAAAAACCTCAAAAAAAAAATACATCCTGTCCTGCTGTGATGTATATTGTCCTGAAGAAGCAAAGCTTTTCGCAGAACAGAAAGTCCAGGTTAGATCTAAAAAAAAAATCTTTTACCAAAAAAACAAACTGTTTTGTGAAAAAGTCACTCTTATGAAGTCACTCTTTATAATAATATTATAAATGCCCAAGGTTTCTTCCTTAGTAAGGGAGTTTTTCCTTGCCCCTCTTGGGTGCTCCTTGTTGGTCCCCCCCCCCCCATCCCATCCCGATCCTCCCCCACCTTCTTATGCAGCCCTTGCCACTTAATCTACTAACCCCCCCCCCCATAAATGCACAAATAGGCTGACACCAGACATAATTTCACTGCATTTCTTACTTCCAGTAACTATATGCATGTGACAATACACTTCCTTGTATTAATAATAATAATAATAATTGTATTGTTCTTAGATCTGCTGATTTACACATACATGAAGGACTGTGTCTCTACATCAACCTAAAACTTCGGCATAATCACCTGCTCATGTGTGCTGAGGCTATGGGGTACCGCGATGTAGCACCTGACACAATAGAGAAACTACAAAATCTTTTTCAAAGTGGACACTCTCCCTCTTCTGCTTTAAGCTGAAATATGACCTTCAGGAGGAGATGTGCGACTCCTATGTGTTTGCTTCTGCGGATCGCTCCATCTGCCCTGATCTGAATTTTTGCTTCAGGTTAACTTTATGAGAATTTATCATTTGAGTAGTTTAACAAGGAGCATATTCATGTAGGTGCACCTATGTGAATATGTCGAAAATGTTTATTACTGTGACAAGATTTAGGATTGTCTATTTGCTGTTGGCTAAACATAAGCTGTTATTTAGTAAGTTGTGTGTGTTTTTTTATTACCATTACAGACTATACTACAACATATTCAAAAGAGCCTATGGAGAACTTGCTGGGGATGCCATGCTCTGCAGCCTCCAGGCATCTATTGATGCCTACAATGAGCAACAGGGAGAGGTATGCGCTCAAATGAAACAAGATGACAATCAAACCATTATTGCCATCTGCAGTCCTCTTATGAAGCGTGTGCATGCTCTTGTTCGGCACAGTGCCGAGATTGTCTTCATAGACTCATCTGGTAACTGTGACCGAACCAACAGCCGAATATTTCTCCTCCTAACACATTCGGCTGCTGGTGGGCTGCCCCTGGGAGTGGTTATCACAACCTCTGAGTCGCAGAACACCAGGACTGCAGGACTTAAGTTGCTGAAAGCCATTCTCCCGCAGGAAGCTTTTTTTTGGGAGAGGAGACCTTGGCCCACAGGTAGTAATGACCAATGTCTGCCAAGCATTGCGTCAGGCTATTCTGAACACCTACCCTCAAACCCACCCCATTCTCTGTGTCTTCCATATATTACAAGCGATGTGGAGATGGCTTTGGGATGCACATAATGGGGTCCCAAAAACCCACTGTCAGCATTTATTGCATCTAATCAAACAACTTGTTTATGCCAGGTCCCCCTTGGACCTGGAAGCCTCATATCATCTGGCAGTCCAGGACTCCATAGCAAGCAGGTATCCGAAATACACAAACCATCTGGCGGCGGTTTTCAAGAGGCGAGAGTTGTGGGCACTCTGTTTACGTTCCCATCTCCCAACACGAGGGAACAACACCAACAACTTTGTGGAGAGTGCGATGAGGATAGTCAAGGACCAGATCTTCTACAGGCTTAAAGCATACAACATCACGCAACTGGTGGACATCATCACAACCAGGCTGGAAGCCTACTACAATCGAAGGCTTGTGGATGTGGCTAACAACAGAAGCACAAAAAACTAACTGAAGGGGCGTGTCAGCACAGATGGCATTGTCAAGGTTTGAAATTATTAGTTGGTCATTGCATTCCAAAAAATCACTTATGCTATGTGATTGTGACATTGTTTATGTCACAATCACACAGCATAAGTGTAATAAATAATATGCTTCTCTTTCTTGTGACACCATAGGAGGATGAAGTGAATTTTACAGTCCCTAGTGCCTCAACTGATGCCACATACCACGTGAATGTGTCCTTGGGGACTTGCACCTGCCCAGATGGCAGCACTGGTGCTTTCTGCGCTCATCAGTATGCAGTGATGCAGGCCTTCCAAATGCAAGACAACAACCCATTTGCAATTGCCACACCTGCCGCAAGGAAGTTGTTCTACCAGATCGCAACAGGTGTAGTGTTGATTTACTCTGCCTATTTAACAACTGTTGACACAGCCATAAATGTACAGTAGGTTAGAAATAGCAAACATAACTACTTTTTCTTACTTTTTCTTTTTGCTGTCTACAGTATGTTCTTCTCTCCTCTCAAAAAAGGAAAGAACAATGTGCCAGACAACTGGTTCATGAGTGTGGAGGAAATTCCATCTGATGCAGGTGACCATGTCTCATTTAGTTATTTATGTACAAGAATAACAATTCATAATGTTTACTTAACAGCCTAATACAACTGCAGAATTACTGCACTCACTTCACTCTCATTTTTCTATTTAGATCCCCAGAAACAGTGTGGTGAAGCCTTATCGACTGAAGGGTCCTCAGCGGATGAAGACACTGTTAATTGTTCGCCTGATGAGAGGCTGGTGAAGGCTCATCTGCCCAAGTGACAGAACTTGAGTCTTGTGCCAAGAGTATGTTTGAGGGCCTGCTGTTAAAAGTAAAAACAGATTCGGATTTCCATACAGCAATATCAGCATCGGCAAATCAGGCACAAATACTGCAGCCAAACTGCTTAAGAAGAGGGCAAGAAAATGCTTGCAGATGAGTGTGGCAATTGGCATACAACCAACAGCAGTGGCTCGCCGTAAGGCCCCACTTGGAGGTCGACGTGCACTAATCACTGGGCGTCCTCCTAAAAGTGCCCGGAGAGACCACAGCTACGGGAGAGTTGTCGGGGCAAATGCACTGCCCAAACAGTCGGCGCCACACTCATTCGTGTTTCTGACTGTGACTCTGGGTCGTAAACACAGCAAATAAAATATTTGTGATGTATTTGCCTGTAATGTCTTTTATAATGTGGTAAATGGTACTCAATGCATTTGTCTGTACACTTACGCAAACATAACATACATATAACATACATCTAGGAGTTGTTCTTGACAACCAACTAAACTTCTCAGATCATGTTGCCTCAGTCGCCCGGTCATGCCGTTTTGCACTCTACAACATACGGAAAATCAGGACTTACTTGACTCAAGATGCTACCCAACTTCTGGTTCAGGCAATAGTCATCTCACGACTCGACTACTGCAATGCCCTCCTGACAGGTCTCCCAGCCTGCGCAGTGAAACCACTTCAGATGATCCAGAACGCGGCGGCGCGCCTGGTCTACAACCAACCCAAAAGGGCACATGTTACCCCGCTGCTCATCCAGCTACACTGGCTACCTATGGCGGCCCGCATCAAATTCAAGTCTCTAACGCTTGCCTACAAAGTAGTCTCCGGTTCTGCTCCCACCTACTTGAATGCCCTCATACAGACTTACACTACCTCCAGACCGCTGCGCTCCTCTGACGAACGACGTCTAGCTCTACCACCGGTACGCTCAAGCCAATCCAAACTTTTCTCATCTGTTGTTCCTCGTTGGTGGAACACACTGCCAGTTCCTACAAGGGCAGGGACATCCTTTTCCACTTTCAAAAAACTCCTGAAGACCCAGCTCTTTAGAGAACATCTACTCTCATAGCAACACTTACAACAAGTCTTACTGATCCTAGCACTCACCAGCCGTTTTAAACTGACAAGTAACTGTTAAAAACAGCACTCACCGACGCACTTATTCTTACTGTACTCTAATGTTTTTTTAAACTGTCCTAAAATTGTGTGAATTGTTCTAAAACTTACTGTTTACCATGTTGTTAGTCGCTTTGGTTAAAAAGCGTCAGCCAAATGTAATGTAATGTAATGTAATATAAGCAAACATATTACGCAAACATAACATACAGGCTGTAATATTGCAGTTCTATGATAGTGTAGGCCTACAACACTTTTATGATGTTCCGTAATGCCTCTATAATATCCTTCATCATCATTGCTTTCATCTCCAACAAAATAATCATCAATAACACGGTGAATCATTTTTATGGTTTTCTGCATGTAACTATAAACAAGGCTGTAGCTTGTGTACACTTCAATGTTATTTGTATGCATTTGTCCTGCGTATTATGTGAACAGACTCACAAAAATAAGAGAATTTCCTCCATAAAGTAAGCCTATTATGCATCACTGAATAGGGTAAGATGTAAGCTTTGATTTAGTATATGACACATAATCAGGAAAACCATGGATCAGAGGTATTGCCATTTTAAAAAGTTTACTTATTTTCAAGTTGGAATTATTGAATTCCTTATACTGTGTAAAATGATCTGATGTAAAAAAACATAAAAATAACATAAAAAATGACATGCAGGGTCAGATGGTATTGCATGGTTACTGGTTATTGTTTACACCAATATCAGTGGTAGGCAACTAAATCCTTCCTAGAGTGGATTCGGTGCATAAACTGTTGAGAGGTGGATTTTTTCAAAGGTAGGCCTACGCTGTGCAAACGGTGTTTACTTGCGTTCAGTCTCCACTACAAGCTTGCGTGACCTAGGCTTGACACCACAACTCCATAGCTACCTTGCTGTAAGTGACAAAACAAACGTTATTGTAATGTTAACACGTGCAAAAACAATGTCTGTAGGCTACATGCCTTTTGAGCACGACCCCGTAGGTGACATGTTAAATCCATCAAGAAGGTGAAAAAACGTAGTGGGGATAGTGTAGACTGTATACGCAGCGATCTGAAGACGGCAGCAACACTGAAGTGTCCGTTGTCACGTAGGACGTGATGTGTCAAATCCATCAAAAAAAACGTAGTGGGGACAGCGTAGACTGTAGAAAATACGCAGCGATCTGACATCTCATTGTTTAGGGTTACCATGGTTTCTCAGAACGTTAGAGTATTCTTCAGAATTCTTCAGAACGTTAGCACATTCACCGACCGTTCCCTAATGAATATTCATGAATCTTCCGCTACCACCCTACAAAAAAAAAAAATTGCGTCCTGGAGGGTGGTGTGGGGGTTGCCGTGGCGGTCAGCCACCTTGCGGAGGCTCCCGCCCTCCAACTCCTGCAGGGCCTTCATAATGTCATCCCTTGAATAGGCATGTTTCTGAAAAAAATAAAAATACATAACATTTATTAAAACTAAAGGATTGTTTAATTGGCTGTGATTATGTTGTTGGAATGTGGCTCTGCAAAAGCATTATTTTCATTGATTATGTGGTTGGATTAATGTTTCTTTTTTTTTTGTTTTACTGTGTTAATAGGGTTTTCGCCTGCCTTATACATTTTACCACATATTTTCACAAATCTTGTTTAAAGTCTTCCCCTACGTCATTTAGGGCGAAGGTTAAACCCTCCCCCGGCGCCATTTTTATATATCCTTCCGGTATCGGTAAAATATGCTGTGTGTGTTGACATACTTACTCAGTAGTTGTGTTGCTTGCTGGTCGGCTGATACTCCCCTCGGTCAGAGATCGTTTCCCTATGGCAGGGAGCACTGTACGGAACACTTCTTAGCTTCTAGCTTGCTCCATCCAGACCTCATACTCTTCCTCACCTGGGGGAACCCAGAGAAAACCCTCAATTTCCTATAGCTAGGCACTTCACTTTACAGCGGTCGACCAGCTTGTCTATAGCAGTGACTTAAGCCAACACTAATGTCAGGTAGGCTGAGGACCCAGAACAGCCATCTGTACGTCACCCATGGACTTACCCTCCTTCTGTAACAATGCCAACAGCTTGCCTTTAAAATCATCCTCTTTAGGAACAGGACTAGACAACAGGCTACTCACCACATTAATGGCCCACGGACCTGCCTCACCTACAATTCCCACTTCAGGAGGGACAGAGCCCTGATCCAACTCAGCAGAAGTCTCCACTAAAATGTACAGCTGCCTACCAGTCTTATCGCCACGGCGACCATGTATCCGAGTCCGACCTAGAGCCTTGACTGTACCGAGCACACGATTAACCACGTCATCAGTAGCCTCCATTGGCACTCGGCTAAGAAGAAATCAACGTTCTGCTCACGGCTCCACTCAACAGCCTTACTAAGGTCCATGATAAGAGAACTGCACAACAAAAGGGTGCCTCCAAAATGTAACCCCTTTTTAACGAGTGCTAGTCTAAGGTTAACTTAGAGTTACACTAAATAATGGCGCGACAGGATCCTGAATTCTCAGCGGTAGAACAGTGAGCTGGCTGAGATTCCTGATACCATAAATATAACTGTATAGGTGGAGTAGGAGTATGGGAATAGTAAATATGAATAATCATAAGTGATTACAAATTTAGTAGCGCGGTGCCTCCACTGTGGAATTACTACACTTACCTTCAGCTAGTGCAGGATGTATCTCCCCAGAATTTAAATAGTGTGTCAATTATACAATGGTGAATGTAGAGCTAATATCTGCAGGTGCATTACTTACTATACACCGCCTAGGCTACCTCAACAACACAGTTTGGCATGCAGACAATAAGCTGCCAACACCCAACATATATTAATAATAATTAATTTATTACAATAGCAACCATAAGAGTAGCAATATTGATAATTAGAAATGCTTCCCTAAGCAAAATAAATGCAGTTACCAAAAAAATTAATAAAATTAGAAAACACCTGCTCCAGAGGGGAACAAAACCATTACATCATAGAGATGTATGAAACGGTACATCAAACCAGTGTGGATATATCACAGTATTAACCCATTGGTAAGAAAAACGAACACAAACAATATCACAGGCCCAAGTTCATTCCTCCCTGTCAGCGCGGGTTCATCCTCACAATCCTTAGCGTCCTTTTACTTTATATGCAGACATGTCATTCATTTGTACTGCTAAACTAAATCAGGACTGCCTTGAGGTAAATACAAACAGTAGTACAGGATGGATGGGTGGATTGGTAAACAAATAAGTCCTGACCTTCAACTGTAAATACAATCTCTTATAACAACCATACTCTAAAGAAAAATTCTCTCCCTCCTGTTCCTGTTCTCAATCATCCGTGGCAAGGGTGGCCACCGATTTAACCCTAAAAGTAGAGAATTTGCAGCATCACTGAAAAGTGCCTCTATAGCAGAGCTTTCCAATAACATAGGAAGCAACTTCTGCTAAACAGCACTAGGCCAACAACAACACACTCTGGCAATGCCCAAATGCCAACCCCTCAGGTCTGTATCATTAAACACAATAGGTATGTATAGTAATGTATATCCACCATGTGGGCCTGACATATGCTCATACTTACACAATTCTATTACATTTAGTATGTTCCAGATGATGGCATCAATGAACTGGACACTGAGCTTCTTGAACTGATATCAGAGGACCAGAATAGACTAAATGACCTAGAGGAGGGGGTGCTGACATACTGTACATTTGTGGGTATGCCAATGTGGTGTGACGAAACCCATCAATAGACGAACTATAGCATACCGTGATAGTGTTTACTTAGGCTACGTAAGAATCAGGAGCGTAGAATGAAAACGTAGCCTGGCCTATTTGATACACAAAAAAAATGTTGCTGACAGACCTAGCAAGTTGTTTAAGTTATAGCAGTTGGTTATCAAGATGCTTAGTATCAGAATGATCCGTCCTTACTCATATGATTATTAACAGCAACAACTAAGCTATTTATGTTTTATATTTAACAATAAAACACAGAATTCTGCTTTGTTTGCAATTTAATATTATAGGCTAGTATTTAAGCTTGATGGTACAACAATTGTATTATACTCTACCTTTTTTTTACTGTCCTAGAATTGTTGAGAGAATTGTTTAAAAAGCTGAAACTGTTTACCATGTTAGTCATTAGGTTAAAAATGTGTCAGCCTAATGTAATGTAACAACTTCACTTAAATAAATGAGTTGTATTAAACAATTGTACAATTGCAGACATTCCTTGTATTGTTTTGGTATAACTGTTAAACTTGTTTGCTTTTGTCTTTTAGGTACCAGACCAGACCAGTGGTGATGGCCGTGTATGACATTTTGTGTGTGCCTGTCTGTGTGCACACCTGTCAACCAATCTCTGACAATGTTGCTAGAAACATACCTACTAACATACATTCTTACAAACATGTGACCATATCTCAACATATCTGTGCACATACCATTTAACCATACTGACTTATCCAAGATCTACACTGAGACATTCTGAGAACTATATTGTTGTGTGAGATACTAACTATATGGAACTTGTATACTTGTGAATCATATTAGTCAACCATTCATACCTTTGAATCATACCTGTGCTGTAACATCTGTGAAACTTAGCTGTGCTGTGTGAACATTAAGATTCTAACCTAAGTTCTGTCTAAAACGGATCATCTGAAGGGCTGACTCTTTTATTCTTCTGTATATATCACCATCAAATTTGACCTATTATCATTAACTGAGGCCTCTAGCTGTTGCTGCCAGTTCAGAATTAAAACTGATAAATAGATCTGTCTTAGGATAATATGATTGGCTTCATCAAGTTCTGTAAGAATGCAAATTCAGACATCTGGTTTCTCCCTTATCATTATTGGTTAACTTTAAAATTGGTTTCAACTTTGGCACTCAACTTTTTTGACTTCAAGCTTGCATTGGTTGTTAAGTGTTTAGTGTGTTCTGAGTATCATTCTGCTGTTTCTGCAGTACTGTATTAAAACAAAGAATGTTGATCAATATTGAATTGACAATTTATTTGTACTGACTGTCATATACTCTAAGCGAACATCTAACCAAGTAAGTGGTTTTCAAGAATACTGTAGGCTACTGTCTAGGCTACATGTATGTAATCTGAATAATCATACTGTAAGTAATGTTATACACAACATTTTTTACATTTACATGCAATGCCTAATTCCCTGGAATTACATTTTCTAGTTACTTTTATAATCATGGGGCAACGCTTTGGACAAATTCGCGATGTAATTCCCTGACGAAACAGGCATGAGAGGGAGGGAGGGGAGATTTTCTGACGTTGCAACAACGAAACAGTTTGCCATCGTTGAAAGAAGTTTTTTCTCATGCTTTGTGCTGCTGCAGTCAGCCTGGGCAAACCGAGCGATAACGCAAAGAGAAAACGAAGTCGCCAGATTTGGTGATAGTCGCTAGATAAGCTTTTCAGTCGCCAGGCCCAACTCAAAAGTCGTTAAATCCAGCGGCAAAGTCGTTGAATTGGCAACACTGGCGGTCGGTCAACCGCTGTCTCGCTATCCGGAGAAATAATCTTTGGTCACCGCTATTTATCGATTACCGGCTCCCATTGACTTACATTGAAAACAAACGTCAATTATGTGCTCAAACTAACGCCGCTGACTTGTGCCAACGACCATTTCACGTTGATAACAAACTACATTTCGTACGACTTATATAAAGCAAAAATAACAGAATTTGGATCAAGCAATGACGAGAAATGCAGTGTCAACCCCTAACAATGTGCCCATTGCCCAAATTTATGGTCGTCTAATGTCGAATGTCAGAGTAATGACATTGAAAAAGGTACCTTAATGATACACTACAATTTATAAAGGAACGAAGTATAAAAAGAAAAACACAATTTATCAGATGGATTACCCAAATAATTTGATAGTAACATTTATTCGAAGGCACATCTATTCTCAGAACTATAATGGGTGTAAAATATTCCACAACCACTAGACGGCAGCATGACACAGCACATAAAGTACGCCTACGTGTCGCTGCGACCTAAAGGATGACGTGGTTGAATATCCACTTCTCATGCACTTCGGGTCTAATAGCGGGTGAATTGTATGACCACCAGATGACGCCATTTCACTGCACCTCGGGCCTAATAGCTGCTGTAACTTCGTTTAAGTAATAAGCCTCGACGAGCCGACGGTTACACTGATTTTAGGGGCGTTAGGGGGTACAGAAGAAGCCTATAGGCTACAGTCGCGTGTGTTCGTGGTGATTTATTCCATGTCTTTAGAATTAACAAAAAAATAATGGAACATTAAATAGATAGCCTAGGCCTACATAGATAAAAAAAAAAAGACTAAATAATAACACCAAAAAAGTAAAGAAGCCTTATCATTGATATAAGCTTACTAAAAAAAAATCAAATATAGGCCTAGCCTACAATGACCCTCGTTGGATCCTTCTCATGATCCTGTCAGCAGTCCTATCAGCTGAGAGACCTGTGGTGAGCTGGACCTCTCTATATGGCATTGTGCTTGAAGATGCTCAAGGAATCCTTCTCACAAACTGTCGGATCCACACCCAGCGGATCAGTCTTGATCCATGACACGTGTATCGCAGACACATTTTTCCAAAGGCATTTAGGGCTCTACAATGTTATGCTGTTAAACATGCTCGTCACACAACCAAGCACATGCTACAGCAGTTGCAAAAGTTTGTAGTTGATCCGAATGTCATTGGTCGCAAGGACTGTTACCGGGTGTATCCACAATTGGGACATTGTTACAAGTTGGTCTTTCAGCTGCTAACGCAATCAGTAGCCGTGAGAAAACATGTTAGACAACTGAGGGATGAGATGCCACACATAAAATGTACAGTCAAACAGAACGCCAAACACTGCGTGGAGCCATTGTTATTGTCAATCAGCACTCTGCCACGCTTAATCAGACCCTGTTTTGTTTGAGACACTAGATGACGTATCCGCAGAACAGATATTTGTAGATGCAGGACTTGTTAAGAGAGACTGGCAGCTCAGTCTCCCTCAGTAGTCCCTATGGTGAACGATGTAATAGCATATAGTACTTCTGCTTCTGATGTGCAAGACAAATAATATCAACTGACATTGTTATTCATAGCCATATTTTATATTCTGCTCTTATAAGGTAACTGCTAAGTGCACATATTTATATTTCATTTATACTACTTTAAACCACCTTCTGAAAATCAACTGTATAGCACTGTCTCACTGCACCATATTTCTTGACCTGTCTCACCACCTGCCTACACTTACACCACCACCTGCCTATATGCAAACTGCATTTTGTTGTCTTTGTACTTGTACTCTGCACAATGACAATAAAGTTGAATGTAATTAAAAAAAATAGAAACTTCAAAATTGGCCATTGTGTATGGAGGAATGTCTTCCAGGTGAATGGGCAACAAGAAATCCCTCATAGATTTCCCCATAACACTTCAAAAATAGTCAATAATTGTTGGGCTTGCCACTTTTATGAAAGGCTATGTGTGCTGTATGTAAATGAGACATTATCTCATGAAATATGCAGTTATATGTTTATATTTGAAGTACAGAAACCTTAACAATGGATGACGTTAGGTTGAAAAGTATTATTTTTTCTGGATTTTGGACATATTACAGTGAAATGTTACAGTGTGTGTTTTAAATGTCGCTATTTCCAATACATCCAAATCCTGCCAATAGCCACTAACGAAAATGTATTATCACCATACTGTATACAAATCTCAACCAGAAATGTCCACTTCAAGTAAATGTAATATGTACTTCAGTTTCCACATATACTCCTACACTGTATGTTGGAGGATTGTGTAGGGAGGTAGTTCACATATGATTAGTGAGCTAGTGGGTGTAAAACAAACAACAGTAATACAGCAAATGCAAAACACCAAAACAACATTTTTCAACCTGACTGACATTATTTTGATTTGCCTACTTTATATTACAATGAGCACAGACACATTGGTTTTCTAATGATTGTTTATTGATCTTTGCAAAGATGAAGAATGACAGTAACCCCAGACTGCTTACACAAACTCCAAACCAGGCCAGTGTTACAGAGGTTGTTCACAACAACCAAAAACGAAGCTATGAAGCATCACTTCTAGCTGAAACATTATTTCTAGTACATGCATGCGATGTGTAAAACACACACACACATATATAGGCCTATAATAACAGTAATACAGTAATATTTAAATAATAGAAAACTGAAACACTAACAACTAAAACCTAAACTAGATGTACCGCATAGCGGTACAAAATATGACCGCCGCTCAGTCCTGTACATCCGTTCCGCGAAAAGAAATCACACTTCAATTTGTCTCCATATTTTACTCCATCCCCCACTCTTGAAACTTTTGTGTATGCTTGTTTGGCATGCCTGAGTGTGAATAGCCAAAGAAGATTTAGCATTGTTATAAAACCTTTAAAATCTCTAAACGATCACAAGTAGGGCAGTTCATCACAGTTCATCCATTGCAACTGGATTGATGAAAGGTCACTTACACCTGTAGGCTACATTGTATTTGGGAAAAGCAAAAGGTATCAGCATAATGTTATTTATTTATTTATTTATTTATTTATTTATAAACAAAAAACATCTCTGTCAGTTCCATGCCGTTTTCAACAGCTATCAAAAACAAAGGTCATTTTTGGATGGATGGATTTTTTGTGAATGTTTCTTCTTCTACATAAGATTTTAGTCATCTTTAGTTATGTGATACTTTATTGTCAATGCACAAATTAAGTAACAGTAGTCTGAAACATTATTGTTAATGCACAAATTAAGTAACAGTAGTCTGAAACGAAATGCGAAACGAAACGTTTTACATCTAACCAGTGGTGCAAATAACTGACATGTCCAAATCATGCCTTGATGAAATGCGTCGCTAGACTGTTCATACACATTTTAACGGGCCAAAGTTGAAGAGCTGTTGTCCGTTATTGTTCGTGCAAATATAGGCTGATTCATGTTTCCTTGCATTGTGTAACTGAGGTCCATGGCTAGTCTGGTTTTCACCAGACCAAGCTCAATCTTTTAAGAAATCAAAAAATAAATAGCGGGCAGATCAGGCTGGGTTCACCCAGCCTAGTCCATAGGCACCCGATATTGTTTAATTTTCCGATTGAGATATCCACGCTCTGGCTATTCTAAATGCAAAAATGCATCAGGGAGTTATGACAAAACTGTAACTAACAAACTAGATCCTAATAGAAAGCTATTAGCTTCCCTAAGCTACAGGTAGGCTTATAAGGTAGGCCTATTTACAACATAAATTGTCAATAGGCTATGCTGGCGACACAAATAAAATCTCCTTTGGAAACCAATGGCTCACGCCTTACAGTATCAAGCGGACTTAAACTGCCATCTCGTGGCGAAAATAATAAAATTCACGCAGCTCCATGAGTCAAGGAAAGCGCGAATGAAGTAGCCACTTCCAAATGGGACCCACTACACAGTAGCTTAAGGTGTGTTGCTAAAGCAGCCATAATGAAATGAAGGTGTCATTGTTTGGATACTTCACACACACATGCTTTTTAATTTCAGACAGACTTTTAAAAACAGACTACAACTACCAAGCTGGAATCAAAGCACATCGATTCCCCTCTCACACCCTGCACGCACTTAAAACAAAATAAACAGGCGTCTCAGTCTCACGCATGTATAGGCAAAACTGTATCAGACCGGTGTAACGTTGGTAAATCTTCCATTGCACAGAATGATTTTTGTAGCACGTGCAACAAATGACAGTCGAAAGATACAATTACAGTGCTGCTATCAATTTGCTTGGTATAACCGCATTTATAGTTTTCTACAAATGCAATCAATCAAATTGGCCTCCATCACTCAACCAACGCTAACGGTAACATTACCTAGGTCCTTATTGATATTATAAGATTAACGTACCTGCAGTAAAAACCAATCATGTCCGATAAACATCCTCAGATTTATTTCGGCTTCAAGAAGAAATGGGAGTTACATTTCATGTGAACATTGTCCTATCCTTATTAGTAGGGCTGGGATAAACAATAATTTTTTAAACGATTATTTTTTCGATGCATCGATTAATCAAACGATTCATTTTTTCAGTCCGATTCGATTTCAATTCGATTAATTCACTAATAGCAACTTATACATGTTTATTTACATATCTGAATGAAAAAACATGAATTCTTTAACATTGCAATATATGTTTATTGCTCTTAAGATTCCAAAATAAAAGACTGAAGTGCAAGTAACTACAAGTGAAGTGCAAAGTAATGCATTCTTAGTCAGAGGTAGCATTCAATAAAGTTCAGTAGGCTACTGTATGTCTAATTGAGTGCCTGTCATTTTAAGACGTTCGTGTGGGAATCCTTGCAATTAACATTAACACAGTTAAAAGGCTGCTAATTTTTGTGGATGCAATTCATAACTTAGTTAGTTCAAATAACAGTTCGTACTTCTCCTTTGGACAAGCACTTTTGAGTCTTGGAAAACACTTTTCCATTTCCATCGGGATTTTGCAAACAGAGTCAATAAAATGAGCCCTGCATGAGTAATACAAGCAGCTGCAAGTAAGTATGCTAAACTTGACATCCAAACAGTATTCTAACGTTAGCTTTGAGATAGGGCTACTGCTTGATTGCATACTGTAACTTAACTTTGTTTAGTCTCCTCAATGTACCATGTTGTGATAAGACCTTAGCAGAGTTTACTTTAAATTTAATGCAGCGGTTTTGAACAAATTTGCGCAGCATGGTCACGATGCTAAGCGGATTTAATAGCAATTTAGCCCACTGTGTTCAATGCAGTGCTTCTATGTGGCAACAACAATCGTGAATATTTTGTTAAATGCACATGCAGAGGAGGAGCAGCGGGCTTGTTACGAGAGAGAGCGGGCGGGGCGAGGAAAGGCTGTGTGAGTAAAAAGTGCAGCTCAATGAAATTATTTTATCTTATCTTTAATTTAAATAGCAGGCCTACAACATAGAACATCAATGTGTCGGGGCCGGTTTTGATTTCGTGGTGCCCAGCCACACAGATTAGTCAACGTATGGAAAACCCTGAAGGTGTAAAATTAAAAATATTTAGCAGCACACGTTTATGCTCGACGAATCAACGCTCATATTTTCCGTCACCGTATTTTTTGCGTCGACGTCATCGATTACGTCGACGCGTTGTCCCAGCCCTACTTATTAGACGTTCTCTGCGGTAAACTACAGTCCTTGAAGGAAGTGTCCATTGTTTTTCCAACCTACTTTTAACTTCCAACAAAATTACGTCTCACTGCAACGATGCGCCATCTAGTGGACAAACGACTACTTATCGCCAATACTGGAAATGCAGCCATGATGATGATGATGAATATTTATTTTGGCTTTCTTTTAATCCTACTGAATTTGTAATTATGTATCGGCCGTTCTAATACCGATAGTATGTGGGTGCCTGTGTGTGTGTGCATGTGTATATGTGTGTACCGCCATCTACAAGCCAATGAGTGTACAGTCACTAAATGTACACATAACCTAATTTTTTTTAGACCCCCCCATGGATTAAATTCTACGAAACTTGGCATACCCCCAGAGAATGCCAGGTCAATCATACACATAAAATTTGGTACAGTTCTGAACATCTTAACTGAAGATAGGGGCGATTAAAGCAGAATAATATTGCATTTTCATTTTTTACCGGGGGGGTGCAAATCACAAATGAGTGATTATGGGCCAGGTTGATGTGGGCCCTTGAGACCAACATACCATACAAGATTCTTCATCCTCAGTGCCACGGTTCAGGTAGTTATTTAGAAAAAACTTTTTTTGCGGTTCGGGGGGCCCAGCACGGGGGCAAGTGGTGGCTACATACCCACCAAATTTCATGTGCCCCGGTGGTTCGGTGTCCCGGGTATCGTTGACCAAAAATTCAGGAAGTAGATGACGGGAAAAAAAAAAAAAAACTTTGACAATCCCTATATGACCTCGCGGCGGTCATAATAAGAACACAAAGGAGGGAATGTTGGGGAAATTATGAGATGTCATCTTTCAATGGTGTGCCAGTTGGTGGAACATGGACACATCACATCAGCATAGTTGTGTCCAGCCTATCCAAGTAGGGCCTAGATGGCAGTTAGCTTTCTTACAGCTCTTCCAATATCAAAACCTGCACACGTGGAAACACAACACATCAACACTTTGAAGAACAAAAACAAAGCTCAGCACACCTGTTCTGTGCATCAGCAAATTTGGAGGGGCAGTTTATGAAGCATCACTTCTAGCTGAAACATCACGTCTAGAAGGCTACATGTGATATATATGTAATATACTGTATATGTTATATATGTAAAAAAACACTATTAACTAAATAATACAAAACTGAAGCACTAACAAATAAACATGTAATACCTAATTAATAACAGACATATGGCGGGAGTTGGGGAAATGATGGTGATATAACTTACACGACTACTTGAATCGTTCAATTTGCTTTTGCAAAGCTGTGAGCTTCTCCATCATCAAATTGCGGTTGATATCCATGAGGTTACACATATTGCGGTTAATAGTCTCAGTCTGAGGGTTGACCGCTCTGCCCAGTGCTTCAATCATGCAGGGCAGGGTGGTTTGGACAGCTGTCGCCGATTTCTTCGTTACTTGATAAACCATGCCAATGCCTATTCCAACCAGCAATAAACCTGCTACCATGCTTCCGAATATGTAGATATCTTCAATGTCGTCCATGGAAAGAGGCGCCATACACAGGACATGCCACTTGTTCCACGCGTCCATCGTGTAGCCCACTGCCAGCGTTCCGGTAGGGCCCCTAGGTTCCCCCGTACCCACGCTTCTCGTGTTGGAGTTGTGCATGTGTCCTTTCAATAAACAACTTTGTGTAAAGGTCCACATTTGTACCTGATCATTTCTGTCTCTCTGTCTGTGTATATTATATATATATACACACACTCACACACACACACATACATACATACACATGTAATGTAGTGTGACAAGTGTGTTTACATACAGCAATAACTTCAGTAAAACTGACGACCTGTTCTGTATTGCTCTCTCTCTCTCTCTCTCTCTCTCTCTCTATATATATATATATATATATATATATACACATATACACACACACACACATACATACATATATACATATGTATTGTATGTAGTATTAGAATTACTAGCCTATTCTAATTTGGTTCGTTCTATTGACATGGAATGAATGAACAGGCACACGCAACTATGAAGTAGGTCTACTTCGCAATTCAGATTGTGCGTCGTGGCTGACAACGGCCCTAAAATCTCGAGTGTCGAGGTTCCTGGTTGCTGCAGTGCAATGATGTCATCTGCTGGCCGTGCCGCGCAATAGCGCTACAACATATGTAATTTCACAGGACATAAAATCTTTTACCGTAATGTCTTACGGTAAAAATCTTGTTACTAATATTTGTGTCATCCAGCTAACATATTGCATTTTTCTTTTGAAATTTCGTTCCTTTATAAATGATAAATATTACAGTAATGTAATATGAAGGTACGTTTTTGAATGTCATTACTCTGACATGTGAGGGATATCGGCCACCGACGTGACCTGTTATACGTGACTCGTGGACAAGGGGAAATGCCATTAACTCTGCGTCACGCAGCGGCAATTTTCTTCATCTCGAGATTTCTCCACATTACTTGATCCAAATTCTGTGATTTTTGCTGTATAAATGTTGTACAAAAATGTACTTTCGTATCAAAGTGGAATGGTTGTTGGCATAAGTCAGCAGCGTTAGTTTGAGCACATAATTGACATTTTGTTTACATTAGAGATGCACCGATGTGGAATTTTAGGGCCGATAACGATAACCGATATTTATTGGTTTGTTGTGGCCGATACCGATACGATAACCGATAATATTACTCTTGAAAAAAAATTGTGAAAAGTGATTTGGGGAAAGCATTTAATAAGCATAATTTTATTGCAGTAATTTTACCTACCACCAAATGATGGACAGAACTCATAATAGTCCTCAATAGTATGGCAGTCAACAACATAACAGTAGCCTAGCCCTACCGTATGTGTGGCTCCTTTAAGTGAAACCTGACGTCAGTGAATTGCGAGTGAGTGGCTAGAGAGTTTGAATCGTTTTCATTTAGGACTAAACGCTCATAAACGACTCAGCTTGGAATAAGCTACAGTATAGCGTCCAAATCAGATTTTGTGAGGGTAATTTAGGTTTAGTTTCAACTGCGGGTAACTGAATAAAGCTGCAACTCCTCAGACTGTATCTTATGTCTGTCTACTCTGTTACGCACAACCTGCTGCAGCAGAAATGAAAGGAGTTAGCCCCGAAGGTTTTAATAACTTATTATGATGACCTGTCTGGAACTGAAGCAGGAATGGTTAGCATATTTCTAGGTAATAATACAAAACCCAAGCTAAAGTAATGCAAATATAATACTAAAACACAAATTAGAACTAGGCCTACTTATGTACTCGTCCCACTAACGAGTTTGTTTATTTGTTTCCCCGACCAGCGCAGTAAAGTGCAAACACACCAGCACAAGACGGCTCTAGATAGGGCTGAGCTCCGCTCTGTTAAGGTTAAATGGCAGATCATTCACGAGAGGATTTTGAGATGCACAGATTTCCAAATGAACGCATATCCACAGATTTTGTTAGAGTGGTGAAATACATTCACACCGCTGACATTATATTGAGGAAAAAGTATAGCCAACCAAGCTCAAGTATAACCAACCAAGCTCAGTGTAGCCAGACGGACCTTACGTAGGCCGAAATTAGGACTTTAAAAAATATCGGCGCAAATTATCGGCCAGAATTCTGTTATCGGACCGATAATAATATTTTCAATTTTTCACTTATCGGCTAATAATATATCGGGCGCCGATATATCGTGCATCCCTAGTTTACATGTGTTCAATGTAAGTCAATGGGAGGCGGTAATCGGTCAACGGCGGCGTCCAAAGAATATTTCTCCGGATGAGGTGACAGCAGTTGCCGGTCAGTCAATAGTGTGTGTAGACTAAACTCAAAAATACCAGAGAAATGTCAATAGCGACCTACATGTATAGCTATTTAAGTGTGTCAAAATAAAAGTCTAGTGTTCATGTATCCACTAACACTATATATTGTAACGATTGATGCGACACACAGTTGTCTAATCAAAGGTTTATTCGCGGAAGCGGGAAACACACACATACCAAGACACCATTACATAGGAAACACAAGGGAAGTCAATAACACAAGCACGATACACGAGCAGGGTAGTCACATACAATACACCGGGTAAAACACATGAGGTACAACTGTCGTGGAAAAACCGATCCACTTCCGAATCCACTGAACAATTTATCACTTAACTACTTACTAATTAGCACTCTGGAACAAAGCGTCCGAAGGAGACAATGCAGACAGGAGATCTCTGAAGACTGTTGATCTTTATTCACCGTATTGCAGTGATAGTCCAGCCTAAACGATGTCCAGACCAGGTGTCAAGCAATAGGGTGATGTGAGATGTCATCAGCTGGTGCCCCGATGAGATCTGACTAACAGGTGGCTGCGACCTATCTTTTATACTCCTTAACCTTGGGGTTGGGCCCTCTCGCCACCCTCGAAAGACACCTGTTGGCCTATCACCATCCACCAAGGTTACAACTATTGGTGGAACCCATTATCTCATCATGCATAAATTATATGCAAAACTGTCTCCTTCTGGGGTTTTTCCCAGATTCTGTTTTTTTCCAGTTGTAACAGGGCTTCTTATTTTGCCACCTGTTACTTGGCCTTGCTGTTACCACCATTACATCATCCAATTACATCATCCTCTCGCTCTCGACCATCTAGTTCACTGTGAACTCCTTCACCTCGACCATCTAGCCAGGTGTCATTGTGAACTCCCTCACCCCACTCCTTGACTGCTGGTCTGGTCTGTTTAAGATGTGTACAGGCCTTGAAGTCTCATAATAATTGCAGTAATATCAAAGTTTATAAAAACCATACATGCATCCGTTAAGTCATAGAAATCCACCACAATGGCTACTTTAGCTTCGAGTGATTATTCCCGTTTGCAGCCGTTAACAAATCTCAATAGCCACATCATGGATTTCGTTTATCAGAATGGTTTAGGAATCATTCCATGGTTTACTTTAGGAGATTTCGTCAGTTTTTATAATGGAGTTCTGTAATATATTGGTTTTATAAGGGTTGCCTAGACAATCCACTTGGCATTTCATAGTTAGTGCTGCGGCAGATAGGCCTATCACGCACGCAGCAGAAACGATAATTGCAAACTTTGTCGATGGACATAAACTGTGTTCTTTTGGCCTAATAATGATACAAATAATATAAAAATGTCAGTTTGCGATTTGGGAACGCATATTTGAGTGATATCAAACATTACTTGGGCTAAAAACAACAACTACAAAAAACAGCTATTTCCCGGGATTCCCGGGAAATGCGTTGTCTTTTCCCGGGATTTGATACATCTCATTTTCGGGAAAAATATTAAACCCTAGTCTGAAAGACACCGACGTTACACAGCCCCCTTGCGAGCCATTGCCGTCCTCAGCAATGTCTCCTCGGCTTAGCCATTGCCATAACGTCAGTGTGGGCATTCACTCACTCAGTCCATCAGTCCGTGGTACCGCTAACAACACGTGGGGTGCACACACCGCAGGAGCTCACTCACTGGGGAACCACAGCTGCTAGCAGTCCAGTGCGGGCGTGCTAGCAACATCTTGGCTGTCGCCACTCATCCCCAGCTCCCTCTCAGCAGCCGCCCTCAGGCTGCACTTTTCGCGGCGTGTCACGCGGCACTCCTTCTGTCCAGGTCTAGGTGTCTGTCTAGGTGGCCTTCACTACCGTAGACTGTGGCACCAAGCACCGGAACTCACGGGTCAACTGTCGCTGCACCTCCGTCGCTCCACTCCACAGTCGCACTGACCAGGACAGGCAGTCACCAGCTCCGCTGCAGCCGGACATGCTGAGCTCTCAGGCTGTCAGCTACCGTTGCTGCCTCCTCGCAGAGCTGTCCTCCGCTGCTCCCGGCCCGCTCCACTCCGTCATAGTCGCGACAAAGGCTTGACCCTCCTCTTCTGCCTCGTGCTATCACCCAACACAGCAAACCTTTTTTTTTTTTCTCTCTCTGGCGCCGGCCAACAGGCCAACTAGAACGGGCGCCCACACAGCACGGTGCCTCTCACACACACCCAAATGTTAAAGTTCAGATTTTCCGCCGAAGCTGCCCAACCGTCGTGAGTTCGCTGCCCTCAGCGGTTCCGCCAACCGTCCGTCGTCCAGGAACCTCTTCCTCTCCGCTCTCCCTCGGCTCTGGTGACACGTGTCGGCCAGGGCCACCGCCAACTCCAGCATCAAGCCGCCCGGCGGGGGCAGGGGCTCCTGGTCTTCTCGCAGCGGTGTCAGCGCCCAGGCCATGTCTTCTCCTCCGAGACCGCTTCTTCAGGCCCCTCTTCCGGCAAGATCTCCTCCCATGGCTGCAGGCAACTCCAGACAATAGTTCCTCTCCTCCGGCAGCAGTAACGGCTGAAAGCCGCTATAAGCTTTTTAGTAGCCCTTACAAGGGCTCTCTCCAGATCATCTTGCGTGGGCCTCCACCCAGTAGTGAGGTCTCCTGCTCCCAGCTTCTCTCGCTGGGCGGAGGCCATGTTCGAAAGTCGCTTCTGACACCAATGTAATGATTGATGCGACACACAGTTGTCTAATCAAAGGTTTATTTGCGGAAGCGGGAAACACATACCAAAACCAAGACACCATTACATAGGAAACACAAGGGAAGTCAATAACACAAGCACGATACACGAGCAGGGTAGTCACATACAATACACCGGGTAAAACACATGAGGTAAAACCTAAAGAAATACTACACAAGCTAACACATACATGACATGGTAAACGCAATTACACTCACTAAAACCGACATTACACAAACCAGCATACACACACATTGCATTCTGGGAGGATAGCACTCAGTCCGGAAGACACCGATGTTACAATATTATTTCATGTATGAAGGTTATATTGTAGCATGTGTCTCTTTAAGAATTGCCGTTACAGGAGAATATAGAACGGCTGTTGACGGCCGCTATGGGGTTTTTCCTCTTTTTTCACGCAATATTTATAAAGTGAGGGATGACAGCTATTTATACCACTCTCTTGCCCTATAACTATTAGTCATTGTGACCCTATTTGTATGTGTATTTTTTTGTATTGTGTTTACGTTCAGATGTTACAACATACAATGTGACTAAGAAGTAAAACAATTACCTGCAACTTATTAAATTTATTTTTGTTTTGTCAATTTTAACAAAGGAACAAGGCTTGTTGGGAACATGTGTTTATCCAATGATCTTACATCCTGTCATTTGTGATACGTTATGTTAAGCTACTTCTGGATGTGTAGCTTAGTTATAATCAGCAATACAATCAGGAATTAGTAGGCATAAAAGTGGCACACAAGATAAAAGAAAGATAAGAACTGGTGGAGACTAAATCCAAATGAATGAAACACCTCGAATGTTGCTGCTGGCATTGATGCTAGCAATGCTGACGTTATGTCCTACCTAAGGAATAGGCTAGCATGGGACAAGAGTGATTGAGTGGATTGGGCACACTCTCCATAGAGAACCGCACAGAAGTTGGATTTCACTGATAATGACATATCATCAATGAGTTTGCTGAACAGAAAGCCTGTAGAGTGGACTTCTAATGGGTGAGTTACAGGTTGCTTGTTGTTATGGAGTAGGCTGTGTGCACTTTCTGAGACCTTTGTGTGGATATATCTGACCTCTGCGCCACAGACTAAATTAAGCAATTGTGTGGTCATATTATGTAGGCACCACCACATGCTGTTTTGCTTGATGCTTTCACTGATGGCTATTTAATTGTTCTGAGGCTATGATATCTGTGTTTCAGTTTCGGATGTTGGGGGAATTCAGAGGTGGTACTAGCGATGATTAGTCAGCCACTCTCCATGGTTCTGTCCATATGTTGGCCAATCTCCATCACACACACAATAATACTATATTGTTGTTTTATAATTTTATAAAATGTTAGAAACCGCATAACATCACTTTGAGCAACTTTAAGGCATTTGTGGAGGAGGAGGATGATTCGGGTGTTCTTACAGCTCAGGGTAAGCTATTTCGTTGCTCTGATTGGTTAGTTCTATCCAATTGAGTGCAGAGGCATTTTCCCCACTGTATTAGTTGAATCCCATAATGTCCCAATGGACCAGTATTTGACTCAAATTCTGACTAGAATTCAGTATGACGACGTCAGGCTACGGTTTGGGGGGCCCAGGTTGGAAAAGTTTGAGAACTCCTGGTATAGATATGGCAACACCATGTGGCGGTCATTATATAGGCTGTAGGCTACACCTAAACAATAACACTGGATAAATACAATAACACTCTTCATAAAAGCATTGTGCATCAACGTCATAAGCATTTAATTAACTTAATTATAACCAGCAAATGAACCCAACAACTTAAATGATGAGACTTTGCTTGAGGTGAGAAGCCTATGCGTGTGGTCTTGCCATGCCACTAGATTTCACGACCCAAGTGCAACGCGTGCTGATTGTAGCCTAGTTGAGGGTGGCTGGAAACTGATCCATTCACGCACAGGCACAAGCTAGCCATTACTGTCGAAAACTGGGCAAAAATAATTCTACTGGGACAAAACGCACTTCTCTTATTTGGAATTACGTACAGCTCTCTCACTGAAGTGATGTAAATAAAGGAAGGAAGTTAGTTGGATAAAAGCAGCTTTGGTTTGATTCTGAGTCTCCGTGTTGATTCCGTGGAGAGCAGCAGCAGCACAGACATCCTTGCCGTTTTTTTTTTACTGTCGCCGGTGGACAGCTTTCTCTTCGTCTGATAGAATGGATACGTGTAAAATCTTTACCATCGTTCTTCTACTGCTTTCAGTTGTCAACGATGTTTCCACCGTGCAATTTCCAACATCTGTCATGTAAGTAACAAAAGTAAAACAAACATGTTCCTCAACATCTCAGCCAAACGATTAGTACCAGGCTATACCGTTTAGTCTACATAAGACTACATTAGATGTGTCATTCTATTTGTTACCGAGGAGTTTATTTTCTGGCACTGTTGAAGATATAGCCTACTGTAGGTCTTTCTGCATGAACTCAAGATATTTGAAGTGCCACAAGTTGCGCCCTAAAATGATTCAAGAGCTGATTCTCGTACCAATGGCTACTGAAACCTAAGGTTGGTTAGTTTGATCGCCTTTGCGCTTTTGTTAAATGACCATTGCTTTCATCAAGGCTTATATTTGCAAAGTATTTAAAATAGTTGTTCAATTTGTGCTCGCTGTTTATTTCGGCCCAACGAACGAGGCGGTTCCTTGGGTTGTGTCCAATGTAGGCTGTAACCAACAAATGTAGAGCGATCAATTGTTGCATACGCTAAGATTAAATACTGACCATCTCTACTGTAGCCTACCTCAGGTATTTTTCCTTTTACGCAAAGAACAACACAAACAAACAAACAAACAAACAAAAAATGTCGGACAACCTAACAAGGATACGAGATTCATGCCATTCATGATCGGTCGGACCACATCGGACGGATAGCAAATGCAGTCTTGCTGTCTATCTGTTTATAATGCATTTTCACAACATTAGGCACAACTGCATAAGGCCATATGTTTCCCTTTAGACCACATAACCATTTACACGTGTTATCATTCTTCCTTGAAAATGGGCGATGCTAGTGGCCTTTTCTATTTCTTCACATTCATCAGAAGTGATGCTGACAAGGGAAATGTAGGGCCTAGCATAATATCACAACATTTTGCTGTTTCTGAGTTGTGCTTGTCTAGACTACTGTAAGCTGACAACTTTCAATTTGAGATCGTTATTGTGAGCTTTTGTTTTTTGCCCAGAATTGTGGTGTGAATGTCTGAACGTATGACTGAGTTGAGCTTTAGTCCAGTCAGTTAACATTAAGTCAGGACCAGCATATTTAGGTGGATCACAGAGGGAGAAAGTGACAGAGGTCAAGAACAGTTGTCACTGCCTCCTCACTCAAGTCATCCCAGACCACTCATTTCAATCCCTACTGAAATTGTAGGTTATGTGGACAATCCTATTTTTCTCTTTCTTCATTCTCTGCTGTATGCTATTCTACTATAAACCTCATTCATACCTGCAGTCCACAGCTGCATCTGACTACACATTAATCACACATGCCATGCCATGTGTCTCATGACGTTTGCATTCACATTCCAAATCCTCAACCCCTCTTCTGTCACTTCCACACAGTCTCTGATTTCCTCTCTGGCTGAAACATGTCTTGTGGCATCAGTTCTTGCTGCGAGGCAGACGATTAACATCATCTAATCTGAAATGCAAAGTCTGATGTTACAGATTCTATCATGTGAGTTGTGGCAGAATGGAACAGAATGAAAAGGCACATCAGTGTGTTTGTTGTTCTAAGTTATTTTCACTGTCCCCTTTTGATCCTTGCTGTTATGATGCCATGGGACCTGTCATTTACTGCTCAGCGTCATGCTTTCTTCTCTCTCTCTCTGTGTGTGTGTGTGTTTGTGCATTTGAAGGCGATTGGTCAGTTTCATATGCTTATTTCAAGTGTGCTTAATCAATCATGCACATGATGTTTCTTCTCATTTTTCTTCTCCAATACAGTGCAGTTCATCATGTCAGTAGGGGCATTGCTATATGGGTTGACTTCAGTTCATTCATTATGTCGGTTACTCAGCTTAGTGTGAAATCATATTCTTTGCTCATGTTGTATTTCCAGTTTGTAGGCTACTGTTGCTGTTTTGGAGAAGCTACAGGGAGCAGCTCAGTGGTTTATCCAAAGCTGAATTTCACTGAAGCTTGTCAAAGTTCACCCAACAGAGTCCTCTCCATTTTGACATGTAATTCAATTATATGCTTAAATGATTTAATTATTAAATATTCCTCTTCTATTCACAGCCTATCCAATTAGTTCTAAGATATGGTGGAGATACTGTAAATTGTTAAATCGAAAAAGAGCATGGTGCAGAATAGTTGTACTAGCTGGAGAATCTCTAGCTCTGTTCTAAGTGAGAAACTGTCCAGTCTGAGGCCACTAATGTCTGCAGCCTTCTTGTCTGTCTGAAGTATGGGATTGTGGTATTTGTGGGTATGTCTTATAAAGGCCTCACGTATTAACACCTGGCTATTTGGGAGACATGGCCTAGGCGACTTATTTACAGAGGAATGTTCAGTCCTGCGTGAGAACTGGAGCTGCTGGCTATTTCTGCTCCACAAAGAGCAGAGCACAAGGTCAGAGAAGCGGACGAACTTCTCTCTCCCATCTCTTTTACTCAAACATTTCTTACACTATCAATCTGTCTTAGCTTCTTAGCTGCCCATGCTTCTTAGCACTAGAGTTTGCTTTGAACTTTTCTACATTCCTGCTGAAATAAGAGACCCTGTAACTCATGAACTACAATTATTTGGGAAGAATGCAAAACAATACTATCCTGTAAACTTGAGTCTTTGGGGTGATCAGAAAATAGTTTTCACTGCCTGTCTTTTCCCTGGGCTGAGATGATATGCTTTTGTCCCAACTCAATTCTTTCACAATACTTGAGTGCCGATTCAATTTGTATTGCGATTTTCCTTTTTTTTTTTTGAGGCATTTCTAAAAAAAGAAATGCCTTCTAAGAAAATTTTAAGGCATGTCACTGGTAAATAATAAATAAATTTGAAAAAAAAAAATCATTGCAAAAAATTGCGATCCCCACCCCTAGCACTTATAAGCTTTCTCAATAATAACTAAACCTTGATTAAAGCAACACGGTGTAGTTCCTTAACCTTAAAATAACGACTTCAAATTCATTTTGATGCCACACTGACTTATAAGAATAATTGAGTCTCTGACTTGCGCCTGCAAAGTTGTATGTAACATTGTTGTGGGCAGGAGCGTTGTCCTTTTTGTTGGTTTTAGATGAATTAGGTGTCCATAGTGCTAAATAGATATCCAGGATGTTGAGTACTGAGTATGGTAAACTTTTTGTCTTGTTTAGATAACACATGAAATATATGAAATTGTGTTATAATAGTGTTTGTAAAAAGCTGTAGAAGTTAATAGTTGTGATGGCAGGAATCCCACAACATTCTCATATCAAAAGGTTGCTTTTGCATGATGCATAAAGGCTGACTCTAGCTGATTAATGGTGGCTCTGTGCTAGGGGCAGCATGCACTCATATACACCCACAACACAGACAGCTCAATGCAGGAAGATCTATCGTTGGGTCACTTAAACTTGGTGAGTGAATGGTTACTATGAAGATAATTGGACCCTTTACCCATAAGGCCAATCCAGCTATTTATGAAACAGTGCAGAGCACCAAACTCAGTCATATAGGGATGGGCACTGGTTTTACGGTTGAGATGGACAACTAAAAATAGTGAACTTAAACACATAATTTGAAGAGTGAGCTACTTGAAAAGAGTTGCACAGCTGATGTAAAGGCCGATCATGCTTACCTTCAACAGGAATTCATTTCTAATTTGGAGTGAGTGATTTGGAGCTGGAGCTGAAGCAGTTATGCAGTTGCAGTGAAGGGAATATAACTGCAATAGAGAGAAGTGCAGGTAGAGGAGGAAGGAGATATGGAAAGGAGCAATATATTTGTGGAGACAGATATGCTGGAGGATACTACTTATGTGCAAAGAAACTCCTCTCACCTCTCTGTCACACACAAACCACACTTACACAGAGGGAGATGTGCACAAATTCTATTTTTAATCATAATCTACCTTAAAAATGCGTACAGAGCTTATTTTGGTATTTGACGTTTTCAATTAGTTATAGAGAGAAAGGAGCTGACTGCCACTCTAAAACTTAGATCCACTGTTTTTTCCCATGTGTCGAATAAATATTGATCACATTTATTTAGTGTTTGAGGGAGTTTCCCAATGAATAGACAAGTTTTCAGTGGTTGCGTAGTTCTGCCAATTGAACACTAGGGTCAGATATTATTTCCCACTGAGTCACATACTCTGTCTTTATCTCGCTTTTTAGTGTTTTATTACTTCATCAGCCAATTTATTTAATTGGCCTGATTTATTTTTCATTCATTAGTTTGGAGCCAAAAATTAGTTTGAGATCATTCATTAGTTTGGAGTCTGTGTTTTACTTATGTGAGACATCAGACTGTTTTACTGCAGTGCTCATGTTGTTCAATATTCACAGAGCAAATGTGCAAGGGAAAATGTCTAGAAACATGATTTGCAATAAAACTATATATCACACCTTTGATGTTTTGGTCACACTTATTATCTCTTGTAGAAAAGCTACAGATACTCACATTACAAGCAAAACCATTTGTTGACACTCTGTTAAGAGCAATGTACTGTAGGGGTTGGGTTTGGTTAAGGTAATGCTTAGTAATTGTTCAACAACTATCTTAAAGTTTGACCTTGAGTTTCAACAAACCATCTGCTAATCTAGTCGTAGTTATTTGTTGTAGGTACAGTGTATGTTTGTAGTAACTGATATTATGACGATTTGCTATTGTTATTCTGTTTAAATCATTCAGTCTATTAGTATGTTTAATAGGCTATATGGCCCATTGTGTAATTCTATCTTTTGATGATTGAATGCTGTGCAGGATATTTGACAGCCTACTCTAATCCAGGTTCCTTAAAATTGATCAGTTTCTGTCGTAATTATGTAGCTTGTGGTAGGGAAGACCAAATGTGTGTGTGTGTGTGTGTGTGTGTGTGTGTGTGTGCGTGCCTGTGTGCGTGTGTGTTGATGGCGCAGTCAGGGATTAATGCAATTTCAAGCCCATAACATGTTTTGTCACATTCAGCAATCATCTCCTCATGACCCATTCCGTGATTACACTGTAAAAAAAAATGGTCTCTGTAGCAGCCCAGGCTCCAAAAACTTGACACCAACAAAGTGGGGTCAGCCTCTCCCCCAAACAAAAACAAAACTCTGTGTGGAATTTCTCTGGGAATACTGAAGGTGAGATACCGCTCTGGCATGTTTTGTTTGGTCCTTGGTTAAAAAATAATGTACGTTTGCACAATAGCTAATACATTTAAACAAAAACAGACAAACGCTACTTCCTGTGAAATCCCTGACTGCGCCTTTAATTGTGTAAAAGAAGAGGCTTCATTGAATATAACTCCTTAACATCTTTGTGAGAGGAGGTGGAACAGAAATGTTGCTGACAACAGGTCGCGGGATCTCTAGACAGCTGTTCCCCATTGCTAAATATATGCCTGCTCTGGGTCCCCTGATCACATTACACTATATTTTTAAATAAGAAAACAGTTTGGGGTCCAGTTTCTGACACCATCAAAAAAAGAGCTCACTGATGATGACACTCTAGCAAACAATATATCCTTCAAAAGCAGTGTTCATTTTCTTTATGCCCTCTCTCATTCATTTATAATGAAGTCTTCATGGTCCAGTGACTTTTAGGTAATGGGTGGAACCTGAAGTGAGTGTGTTGGTACTCACACAGTAGTGCATGTTGGGCGTACAAGTTACACATGCAATGGTGTTGTAACTCATAAAGTAGCCTCATGTGAACAAATGAATACAGGTTGACTTACAGATGTCATACAACACTAACACAATTTGTCAGGGGTCATACAGCATGTCCTTGATGCTCTGGTGGTTATTATTAGAAATAGATTTATGTGCACAGCACAACGTGACATTTACTGTATTCTGCCATTGTGTTCTGACTGCAATCTGCGATCCAAATGGAACATGGCCAATGGAATATGTTTACTTTACGATGAAAGAAATAAGTAAGGATATATACTACCCTCCAGAAGTTGATCAAAAAGATATTGAAAAATATCTAATTTTTCATACAGTTTTACTTAAAGTGCACTCAAATGCACAAATGCACCTAACGTAACTTAACATACGGTAACGATCAATTTTCATTTCAGCTGACCATAGAATGTAATTGCAGGCAAAATCATACTGTAGACATTAAGGTGTTTGCCTCCAGCAATATGACGGCCGTGCTCATGTAGCCTATGCCACTTAATAGGCTAGAACTCAACGGACAATCTGGTATCTAGCTTTCTAATATCTATGGGTGAAAAGATGTAGGACCTAAAACAGCGATGGATAAATAGGCCTAGGCCTACTTGAAAAGCAAAAAATGCAGTATCTGAACTGATCTGTAAACAAATGAGAGACTACATTGTCATTATTTTTTATATATTAAGCTATAGTGTGTATTCTGTTATATTTTTGATTGGTGGTGTGCCGCAGGATTTTTTTAATGTAAAAAATGTACTGTGGCTCAAAAAAAGTTAAAAAAACACTTCAGTAGGCTACAGTATATGTGTTGCCATTAGTTAACATCGCGTGAACTCATTTCGGTAGATAACATTAAAGATAGCATTATGAATATATTGGTTCAGTTCATCACGTGATCTGATAACGTCTCATGTTCTCCTTTAAAGAACTGAGGATAAATTCATAACTGTTACATTTTCCATCATTTGAATGTTTAAAGAACCTTTAAATATACAATATTGTTTTAATCAACTTAAGATTTTAACTGAGGAGCTAGAGATAACTAGAGGAGATATTTCAGATGAACAAGGTAAATTGGTGTGGATGTCAAAATGTTAGCATTAGAGGAGCTGAATTATCATGCTGAATGAAGTACAATTATGCTTTACTGATATTAAAACACACATGCGGTTTAAAGTCATACACAATTGTTAATTAAATTAAATTAAAATTGTAAATTTACTGATATTAAAACACACATGCGGTTTAAAGTCATACGCAAAAATGTAAATTAAATTAAATTAAAATTGTACATTTACTGATATTAAAACACACATGCTGTTTAAAGTCATACACAAAAATGTAAATTAAAAGTAAACCAGAGGTAAATTTAGCCTTTTTATGGCTGTATAAAGTTGACCAAACTAGGCTACTTTGTAAGCTACATAATGTGCTGACCAATGCACAAACTTGCAATTGGGAAACAGATGTGCTCTAAGTGATGTTACGTGGTTTCTAAGCTAAAACATTTTTTGTCACATACTGCAAACCTCACTATCCACTAGCTGCCTGTGCCCTGAATACACTGTAAAACATGTGGTATCTGTGGACAGCCCAGGCTCCAAAAACAAAATGAACTTGGTCCATCCTGGACCATTAAAACATAACAAACTGTTCCAGCCAATCACCGACGAGATGCTCGTTTACGAGAGTTTTATTTGCACAGGAGGGAGGGGGAGGGAGTAGCGAGATAGCTGTCTGTTTTGTTTGAACGTCAAGAGAAGTGACGTTACCCAACATCACTTAACTTAATTCTCAATACCAATTTCCAGGTTTTCCTGAATTTCCTGACAGCGCCTGCTTCAGAGGCCACTGTTCCCACCTAGTTTAGCCTATAATCAAATGCTTGACCTTTTTGGAAAGCTAAGACACTGTAGTTTCTTGGAAAACAATCAGAAGAACTGTGTGATGTACTGACACAGAGTTAAGAATATTGTTTTTTTCTTTCTGCCAGATAACAAGCATCTCTGAACTCACCACATTTCAGCCCTCTATGATTTTGATATGATGAACACAACTGAGACCTAGCACAAGGTCTTGTGAAGCTGTGTGCAAAAGTAGATCAATATAGAATGAAAATATGAGTACAGTACTTAGACCATTATTTGCCAAGGTATGCTCATGCATTTTGTTAAATGCCCTATGAAAACTCCCCATAGGACTTTTGGATATCCAAAATGCATACTGACAATCAAATGCTTACTATCTATGAACCCCTTTGTGTAGAAGCATAATCTTGGTCTCAAATGAAAGGTAACACTTTGAAGGTTCATGCCTGCATTTGAATTGTACTTCAGGAGTTCTGATATGGAATGACTACGCTAAATATGGAATAATTATACAAAAATATAAATTTTTGCAATTTATATTTCAATTAAATTGGTGTGTATAAGATGGACTATACATCTGCACAACTTATATTGGATAAAATAACATGATTATTCAATTTCTATGGATTCCTGTGAATATTTCAAGACCCAGTATGCTATAAGCACTAAAGGGGGGGGGGGGGGGCATTTTTGATTAAATTTAAGTGAGTTAGATTAATCTGACAATGTAAAGCACTACGCATATTTTACATGAAGAAGATTGTCATGTATTGATTCCCAAGAGTCCAAGCTTTCAAATGACGTATAATATGACTATGCTACATAACAATCTGATGTATAAAAATTATTTAGAATGTTGGGGGAGGGGGGTAACCGTCCGGGGGACACTGCAGATTAAGTACCTTTAAGCAACCCTTCTAACGTTTAATTGCGGGAAGGGGGGAATAACATATATTCTTGCAGGCATCCTTGTGTCTATGCCAAGGCTATGTAGGCCTATTGGTGTTGTGTGAATGAATATAACGAGGCTTTTATGCAATAGGCGATAATGCGTCTCAAATTGTAATGTGTTTAAATTGTAGCCTAATGCACTCTTGCACATTTAAAATTAAGGAGGAATGTGAAGAGGCTTCTATTAACTGTAAAGAATGCATCTGCAATTGAAACTGCAGCCTATGATGTAAATCCAATAACCTAAATGTCCGGTCTGTGGATGTCTTCTTTAGTTGTTGACAGCGCAGTATTTGAGAATTCAAATGATACATTTTAGTTTTTGGCCAAGCTGAAGAGTGGCGTCTGTTATTGTTTGAAAAAATATAGACTCATTCATGCATCCTGCATTCTGCTACTGGGGGGGGGGGGGGGGTCCACGTGAGCCCCACAGAAATATTATTTCATTTTATGAGTGAGCCGCCGCGCCCCCCAGTTTGATAACCACTGAGTTAGATCATCACTGACAATGTCCTGGAAATATAGGTCTTTTGATTTGGGATATTGAAGCTGTTATCATGGCTTATTTTTATATGAACAGTATTTTTAGTAATGATTTTCTATACATTTTTTACAGTGTACAGGAATGGGTGGAACAGATGCAGAAGGATTTGGTGTCTTTGATTGATGCTGAAAGTGGAGTTCAAAGTCTTATTAAGGTAAAGAGTCATCCATACATCAGGACTTTTTTCCCTTCTGTTAAGATCTAATATTGTACACATCAGTTATTTGGAATACATGTAAATGACCTTTAGAAAATAAGTATTTGCACAAGGGCTATATTGTAGAAGTAACTGAAGCAAATTCTTAAGTCATGTAGTGTTTGTTGAAGGAAAAATGTATTCTATTTGGTTGTTTGTTTGTTTCAACTATCTTTATGGCATGTAAATCACAGACTTTAAGTTTTTAGAACTTACACAGATGGGAGAAAGACCCAACATGAATATCGCAAAAACAAGCCAAAATGACCAATTTCCAAATCTATCTGAACCTCCAGCTATTTACTAAAGAAAAATGCTTTGACTGGCTGAAAATGTCATTGTGAATCATATGGGATTCAATGAAGCTTCAAAACATCATGCTTTTGATGGCCAATATTAATGCTTAGAGAAGAGTACAAAGCAAAATAACTTTGATCGATTTAACTTGATTTAGTTCCAGTTTGGCTATATAGACCCTTTCAACAATAAAAACAAAAACAATGCTTGAACATTCTATTTGGGCCCCAATCTACTTCCTCTGCATTAAGATAACATATGGAATGTTATACAACAATTGGGTTCTATGGAACTATTTATTTGTTTCTGATTGGCCGAGAGACGTTCCATGAGTTGGAATATCCCTGGACATTTCAACTCAGACTTTGCACGGCTAATAATAAATCACTCCGCGATACAATGCGAAGATTTGACACAATGTTCTCATCCCAGCTCTCCACTATTTCAAGCAATGGGTTACTCCTTAGCAAGCCATAACGAAACATTGCATTAAGCCACACAGTCAACTCAATGTAAGTAAGATAAACGAGGATGCATAATTAGCTAACCGCTGCTAACGTGCTAGCATCGTCACGTCAGGCTGTGCACAGTAGTGTAACATTTATTCACCATAAATTAATAAAGTTGAGTGGTTCTGCAATGTAGACTATGTTTCCGTTTTTTTGCAGTACCATGTCCCTTACATGACATGGCCCAGTGTCCTTGTAACATCCATTCAGCAAACCTAGATATGAATGTGATTTCAGCCCGACTTTCAACATTTCTTCCAAGAAGACATGTAAACCACAAAGACCCGTAACGAGGGATCTGGAATGTTGGTTACCTAGCAACCAAGACGCTGTCTATTGAAAAGGGAACTATTTTTTGATGTGTAAGAACGATGTCGAAATTAACATTTTTAAACAATAATGGGGTGTTTTCAGATTATTTAGTTTGTGGTAGAATTGTTGTATAAAAGCAATATAGCACTCGTGATCGTGGGATTGGTCATGGATATTCCCACGGCTGTTGTTGCCTGCGCCACTCGGCCTCCGGCCTCGTGGCTACGGCCGAACAACACCCGTGGGAATATCCATGACCAACCCCACTCTCACTCGTGCTATATTGCTTAATTAAAAAGGAAGTCTTGTGGGGCCAACTATGATGCTGATAATGGAACTCTCTTGAAAGGGTCCATACATCATACCATGTATCCATATGATATTTCAGCAGAATCTCTAATGTAGTTACAATGTTTATGCATTATACATTTTAATTGATGTCTATGGCTACTCTGCATGAATTAAATTACGTTTTTGTCCCTTTCATATTGCACAGATCTTTCAGAACTACAATAAACATTACATGGTGGAGCATAATAATGCCAAGCAGTTGGTTGCCAGCGCCGCTAGCAACATTGAGAAGCTCCTTCTCAATCGCTCCAGAGCTCTAAAGGTAAATCATCTATATATACGTACATAAGATGAGGACAGTCATACAATACTAATAGTGATAATTGATGAATTGCCATTGCGATTGATGAAATTGTTACAAGCATATGCATGCATGTAACAATTAAAGGTTGACTGTGTGTATATACATTGCTGGTTCTGTAAAAAACATAGTGGCCTAGATCAAACCTCAAACATTCTTGCCAATAACCTGAATTTCAGACCAGTGTTGACAACAAATTCTCACCAGAAGTAGCTATCAGCTCTCTGAAAGGTTGCGTATGACATCATTGAGTTTACTTAGCATACGCCATGTTGCCAGTTTTTTTTTTAAAGGATTATGGGTGAAGGCGGGTGGAGATGGAATATATAATTAGGATAACTGATTATTTACAGTATCATTACAATTAACCTATTGATTTCAGGGCCCTATCCTGACAGTCTAAAACGCATGTTCACTGGCGAAAAAGCTTATTTAAATTTAGTGGGGTGTCCAGTCCACACTGGGAGTGTTTTCGTTATCAAACATCGGGCGGATGGCGCAACAAGGCGTTCTTAGGTTTCTTAATCAGTCATGGGTGTGTTTTGGGCGTAACATCATTTAAACCAATGAGAATGATATCATTCCCTTTAACAGCGCGCAGTGCACTCATCTATTATTTGAACTCATTGCCAAAGTGAAACTGACTTCACCATGGTTTCAGTCAATGACAAAACAGTAAATACACAGTTAATTACTTCACTATTGACTGACAATGGGTTACCATCAAAAACGTAGCCTTGGAAAAAGCAACACTTACCCCAATAATGCTCGAATGACTGAATAAAAAATGTTTATCCTGCACAGGAGTTGCTTACAGTACATCTTGTGACAGTGCGTCTTCAGCTGTGTTTCATATTTGCCTCTCTGTCATTACCAATTTGCAAATGATGGTGAATAATTACTCATTGTAAGATGTATTTCGCAATATCTTTATTCTAATTATGTTTCCCATTGTAATCGTGTAATTCGTAATGTTTTGCATGGATGTGCGCCGGTGTGTTTGTGGATGAGAGAAGCATGGTGCGTTGTGCACCCGCCCATATCACTGTTGATAATGCGCTCTTAAAATAACATATAAACAACTCGCCATGAATTTTCAATGGGATTGAGATCCAGACTGTTTGCTGGCCATGTCATTGACTTGATATGTCTTTCCTGAAGAAAAGTTTTGATGTTCTTTGCTCTTTGGCAAGATACATTATCATCCTGGAAAATGGTTTCCATTGATGGTGGAAGAAAATGACTCAATCCTGCAAAACTGATCTGTCAACTACAACAAAGTTGGAATCTGAAGAATATCTATGTTAGTGAAGTCTATGCCTCAGAGAAATCAAGCTGTATACGTTTCAATCTTTTTTTTTAAAAACATGATAAAGATTGGATCAACAGAAGTTGACAAATGAACATGAAATGTTTGACCAGTAGCCTGATACAATTGTAATGTATAATACACTTACATTTAATTCAATGTAATTCAATGTGTCTCTGTAAATATGCTAAAATGTCTTCTATATTGAAGCATAATTTATTATTTTGTGGTAAGCCATGTGATTTGGTAGCCTATACGTTCTGTAAGAAAAATGAAATGTATTGTGTTTAGTGCAAACAATCAGTCCTTATTCCAGTAAAGAGCTGCAATGAAGCACATACACATACTTTGGTTCAGTCTGAACAAATCTGTTAAGCCATATTAGGATATGTCATAGGCTTACTCAATACGAGACCAGACCAGACCATGTCCATAGTGAAAATGTAGACATAACAATGATGTAACAATAGGGACCAATTTGGAAAATTATTGAAGTTCCTCCTTAAGGTGGATTAAGGAGGCTGTATTTTACCTAGCTTGTCTTACAGAATGCCACATTCTTGGCCTTGTAAATCACCACATTATTGTGTTTACACTACAGTGTTGTTGTCAACTTCTATTTCTGTCCATTTCTGTCCAGAACCCTATTTGGTGATTCACATGGGAATAGGGTTTATCAAGGAATCACTTACACTGTGCATGTAACAGGAATGCTGTTGGATTTGCCATCTTGCCCTCTTTTCTACTGCCTTACCAACAACACAATGCATGGTCCGATATGTCAAGAACTTGTTAGAGAAAAGGAAGATAGATGAATCATTCAGTGAACATTCTTAGACAGCTAAAAAGATCATGTCCATGTTTCCCAGTAGGCCTGGAGTGACCCTCTAATGACCGTATGTAGACAGACTATTTTTAACTTTCCCCTCCCAACTCCTCTTGCTCTCTCATCTCTTATTCTTATTTTTCTCCTGTTCTTTTTTTGCTCTCTTAGGAGTTTGCATGAGGATAGATATATGGATGATAAACAGAAGGGAGATGTGGGAAATATTTAACTTTGTTTTGGTACACACAGCTTTCTGGGGGAAATGACAGGCCCGCTGTTCACAGGCCCAGTGTTTTAGGAGAAATTTGAATGTTGGCCATTGACTGGTGAAGTGTAGCCTGAACCTACCCCCTACATGTCAAAGAGTTTGTTCTTAAAGGAAATCTTGGTCTATTTTTAAACCTGGGCCCTATATTTTCCCGTAGACTTTTCATATGCAGATAATATTATGGTCAATGCGCAAAGAACCCTTTGACTTCATCATTCAATGCATGATGCATTAATAAATATCTCTCTTTGGTTTCTGTGTACTATGTTAATTACATAATTTCACACATCAAGACGCATTCTTCCATACTTACACTTGGGGAAGATCACGCGGTAACGAAGTTACACTCCCACTACACTTTTGGTGCCACTCAGCAATTAATGAACCAAAATTTAAGAACAATATATCAGTTTGTATGTGCCTACATGTACTTAAATGGGAACACAAAATGTTCTGGTAAAATTAAATCTTTATATTGTTTTAAAGCCAGAAAGTGCTCGGTAATGGAGTTACAGAAAATTAACATCACTTTTTCACCATAAAAGTCAACATCATCAAACATGCGGTTCTCAAAATATAACATTAAAAAACTCGTTAATATGACCAAAGATTTTGTTACTGTGACATATTTCATAAGTCATGTTAACAGAGTTACAAATGTTCCTATTCTTAAAACAAGATTTAATTGTGTAAATTGTTCCCAAAAATATATGAAATTATCATGTATACATTAGTAATAGTATGTTTTTGTCATGAAAGAAGGTAAGTGTGCGCGGGGAGGGGGCTATGGTGTACCCGTCTGTGTGTGTGTGTGTGGGGGGGGGGGTTGCCTGTGTGTGTGTGTGAGTACTGTGTGAGTGTCACCATCCCCTACCGGCAACCCTTCACTCAACACCACCATCAACATTTCCTATCAAGGGTGGAGTGGCCATCGGGACGATCGGGAGTTTTCCCGGTGGGCCGGCCGATGAGTGATGAGAATCAGATCTACACTGTAATGTGTGGGAAGTCCAACCAATATTTATACCACTCGCTCACTGTCTATATGTCATTCATGGTTACCCTGCACACTCATCTCTCCCATGCTGATTTTTGTGTAGGCTAGCCTTCATTTTTTATCTTAATTCATTTTTGTCTTATTCAGGCGTTACAGAACTTTCATCACAAATAAAAAATGACAATTTAATTTGTTTGTTTGTACTTAAATTAACGTAAGCCTAACGGTGCCGTCAGAATTTTCCCGGTGGATTTTAGTGCCCCACTCCGCCCCTGTTTCCTATACTTAGCGTATACGTTCATACAAAATAAAAATAGCGAAATGCAGTGCTCTATAAGTATCCCCAATGCACCCACCACCAATGTGTTTAGTGAAGGAAGGGTTTATGTGTTACCAGAAGCTTTTATTGTGACATTTAGTTGAATTTTTCGTTTCTTAATGATGGGAGGTCAAAAGGGAAAGAGTGCACAGTAGTTGCAGGTGTTAAGATGCCAGAGTTTGATTGGAATAGGAGAAGAGAAAACCTTCTTTTGCTGCAGGCCATTTGCAGAGATGCAACTGATGGGTTGTTATGCTGCATTCCAGACAACTTCTAGTTGTAATCTCCAAATTTTGTTCCAGACAAACAAAAGAATTCAGACCTCCTACTGGGAAAAAGCCATAGTTCCTACTTCTAAACTTGTAGCAAGTCCAACTGAAGTCTGACCTCTAACTTCCAAGTTGTCTGAAAAGGAGCATACATCGTTGAATTTTTTCCTAGTTAGCATTCTGACATTATGTTGTGGCATGTGCGATTATCTTAATTTAGCAGATTTACATGTATAGAGATGGTTATTATTGAATTTAATTTGAAAAAAATATACAATATGTAAGAATCCTGTAGCTTATAAACCTGGGTGAACCTAGATGAATCTGTCAGCACATTTGAAATTGCTCTGTCTGGCAATTCTTCAATTCTCTTTGATTTCCAAAATCACCAAAAACTCAGGAACCAGTCACAACCACTTATCAGAGGAGGACGGTTGGCACTGCCAATGGCTTTGCTGATGGCGTCAGTGTTAAACGATTTGAACATATATTTTCTTTGAAACAGTTTAAATGATTGGATGTAAAACCTTCGTTTACAAGAAAGATATGTTTGCTGTACTTTGGAAATGATGTGGTAAGAGTTTAATGCATCAGTATAAATGTAATTTCTCCACTGGTTATCATTGGAAATCGGAGGTGAGCCAAGGATTTCCAGACCAACTCTCAACTGAGAATAGATCTGTTGTTAGATAGACTAATAATACATAGTCTTAAGAGAAAAAAGAATGATTACTGGTATGTGAACTCTATGTTCTGCACATGTAGAATGGTATTAGCCATAATGGTAGCATTGTTTAGTTTTTCCCTTTTTATTGTAGACTGCATTTTAATATTGTGGAGTAACAGTAAATAATTGGTTAACAAGCGTCAGCAGCTAAGTGGTAAAAGCCCTTTCCTTTTTGGTAGATTTCTCATGTCACTAGATATTCAAAATATCACTCTCTTTCATTCCAGAATCTGGCTACAGCAGCAGAGGAGTTACAGTTGAAGCACCAGTGGCAAGATGACTTTGAGGTATGGAACAGACTAGGGGTCTGGGTAGTTACCCATCTGTAAGGGCCCTATGTTGAAAAACTGCCAGAGTTCTCTGTGATGAATGTTATTTTGTTGAGCTTGGCTGCACCATGGAAGGCAGTGTGTTGCACAGGGATGCTCCATTATGCAGCATTCCTTCAGCAGAATGTCATCTCTGTTATATTGCCACTCTGCAGGTGACAGAAGTGGTGTCAACCAGTGAAGAGTACCCATGTCCTAAGGGTGACCATATGTCAGAGACAGAGTTAGTGTCTCACTTTCATCCACTCTGACATATTCCACAAACCATTATAGGAGACAACGATAGCATACAAAAGGAATGAACATCCAGTGTCGCCTTAGTGGCTGCTGTAGCAATGCACAATAAAAGATGATCATAAAATGACACTGTTATCCATTACCTGACAGGTCCTCTTTACTCCTAAGTGAAAACCTTGTGACCATTTTGACACAGAAAACAAGTTTACCTTGAACACTGTGAAACACACACACATTTTCAGGTATGTGTCTGAAATTATTAGTAATTTCCTGAATAACAACTGGATTCTCCTGCTCTTGTTTCTGTTTTAGGAGGGTGATGTGTCATATTACAACGCCAAAGACAGTGTAAGTCCCTTTCCTTTCTGTTTGTTGTAATTGGGTCATCAGATGTGTGCTCTCATCCAACCCTTCAACATTTATAGTGATGTGATTGAGACATAACAACTATAAAAAACTACTAAAAATTGCAGTTGTCCTCAATAAATTATGACCTCCAAATTTGCATTTCTATACATGTGCTTGTGTAATGTGTATCTAAATATTTGTGTTTTCCACAGAATGAAACGGATGATGAATTTCCAAATAATAGAGTGAAACCAGAATTTACAGATGACCCAGATTTTAAACGTGTGGTGTCCTTCAATGACACCGCTGTTCACATACCCACGGACATCTATGAGGGCTGTAAGTAAATAGTCTTAAATTATATAATAATTGTTTTTTAATGTAATATAATATAATATAATATAATATGATATACCATTATGAATACATGAGGACATGCTTTGTGTCTTGCTTTTTCTCTCCATGACACAAAAACCTTTAAACACATTATTATACTGTATTTGTGGGGGAAACCTATGACTTCTTTGCGATTCATTTGCACTGGAGGTAATCTGTGTGTGGATGGCTGAAGGCCGGCCGATGCTTGAAACTAAATGTAGTGGCAACTCTAGCCACAGGGTGTGGAGCTTGGAGTCTCACCTCAGACACCAGCTGCTTCACACCCTCTCACCACCCTCCGCTCCTCCCCTCCGCAGCAGCAGATCATATGCTGTGAATGATCATGGATGCCATCATGATTCCAGAGTACCATGGACAGTAATCAGCATTCTACTCCCCCAACCCCCCCCCCCCCCCCCCCCCCCACCCTGTTTGTTCTCACCTCGCTTTCAACTCTGTGTCTAAATATAAGGCATGTCAATATGTCATCTCATGTCATCAATACACATGTCACACTGACCAGAGGTGTAGATACCAAATCTGTGTGATTATGTTGAAGTCTGTGTGACTTTCCTTTGGTTTAAAATCCACGCCCGGTCGTGCCGTTTAGTTACAATACAACATATACGGTTGTAAAAAAAAAAAATCAGGCCTTACCTGACTCACCAAACTCCTGGTCCAGGCCATAGTCATCTCACGACTTGACCACTGTAACAGCCTCCTGACAGGTCTCCCAGCCTACACAGTGAACAGTCTTTAAGCAACCCAATAGGGCACATGTTACCCCGCTGCTCACCCAGCTACACTGGCTACCTTTAGCCACCCGCATCAAATTCAAATCACTCACGCTTGCCTACAAATTAGTCTCCTGTTCTGCTCCCACTTAATTGAATGCTCATACAGGCATATGTTATCTCCTGACAGTTGCGCTCCTCAGATGAACGATGTCTGGCTATGCCACCCGTACCCTCAGGGCAATCCAAACTTTTCTCATCTGTTTTGCACTACCAGTTCCTACCAGAGCAGGAGCATCCCTCTCTACCTTAATCCTACTGTAGCACTTGCCACCTGACTAGAACAGACACTTGACTGTACGGAAGTAGCACCTTATCATACTCTACCCTGATTGTGTCCCTTGTTTGGAGTCGCTTTGGGTTAAAAAGCATCAGCCAAATCGAATGTAATGTAATGTAATGTAATGTAATGTAGCCTAATGTAATGTATGTGCAAAGTCTAAGTGTGCAAGTGTGAGTTGGGGCTGTAATTTAAAAGTGCAAGGTGTGCTGTACACTGCATGTGACATACAGTAGAAATGCATCAACAGCACAACTCCAAAGGGAGAGGGCAAGCAGGGTAGTTGATGCCTTTAAACAGTCATCAAACATCACAGTATTTATAGGACAAGGGGAAGATTTCACATAAAAAGGAGTAATCAGGCATTTTTACTATATGGGCCCTGTTTTAGATGTTTTTTGGTAGAAACTTTCATTTAGTAGGGTCCAAAATGATGAAAATCGATGAAATGAAAATTAAGTTTTGTGCATTTGTCAGAGACAATGCACAATTCTACTTTTGCTATTTTAACAACAGAATAAAGTGCCAGATGCATGATTCACAGGGGCTGTACTTATAGTCTCTTAACTAATCATGGGTGTGTTTTTGGTGTAACATGAAATAAACCAATCAGAGTTTCATTCTCAGCTACAGTTGCACCTTGGCAGATTGTTATTGTATTGACAGTTTTGGCAAAAGAAGAATGCTTCTCTGGAGAGACAATGGATAATCTATGGCAATTCGATGGAGTGTACACAACAATAATCTTTCACATTGCCATCTTTTGATTTTATGCACTATTGCAGGATTGTGCACTGCTGTGCATACCTCTATGTGTAAAAACCAGAGTATACTGTATAGTGTACAGCTTCAAAACCTTCGAATTCCTGTCCCACTGGATCTGCCATTATGCATCGCACGCTGGGTCCCTTTCACTGTGTCACAATGGCAACGCTTCAGCTTGAACTTCATCTCGTGCAGGAGGAGGAGGTCATAGGGAGCCAAATCCAGAGAGAAGTCGTGATGAGGAGCGACAATACCGTTGAAAATGCTCAAGTGTTTCAGGTGCTGTTAGTGTGCACGTCATGGTAGAATAGTGTTTCTGGTGCTGTTAGTGTGCACGTCATGGTAGAATAGTGTTTCTGGTGCTGTTAGTGTGCACGTCATGGTAGAATAGTGTTTCTGGTGCTGTTAGTGTGCACGTCATGGTAGAATAGTGTTTCAGGTGGTTAGTGTGCACGTCATGGTAGAATAGTGTTTCAGGTGCTGTTAGTGTGCACGTCATGGTCGAACACCCAAGTAGTAATATGCCACGTGCTCTCTCTCCCCTGGAACCAGTGCGCTGCTGTATAAGGAGATGGCAGCCACATTTAAATCAAGTGTGCTTTTTGCTTTTTATAGCCACCATCTTTGAACATTCTGATTGCACATTACTGTGTTGATAATGCTCCCTAAAAATAACAGAGAATTGTGCCATTGACTTAGGACCAGGGTTTTTTGGTCAGTCACAATGCCTCAAAATAGCAATCTGCCAACAATATGCCTGGACACACCTCATCTAAGAACCAGCACTCCCATAGACACGCAGATGAGCACAAGCGTATTTGGTATTTAATCAACATGGCTGCTGGATGGGGAAATGTATCTGCAGTCTGAAACTAGAAAAGACACTACTGTGTCACACTCTGTGCCAGATGCAAGATAGGGCCTTCTGTTTAGCTCTTTCTGGCAAAGTTTGCAAATTACAAAACACATTGCGCACCAATGAAATTAGAGCCCTGTGTTTGTGTGCGTGTGTTGTCGTGTGTTTTCATGACTGGGTGGTGTCAGTGTATCTTTTGTCTATGACACTGTGAGCAAAGTAACAGAGGGGAGGGCATGAGGGAGAGAGAACAGCTGCTACAGTATTGAGTAATAGAGTGGCATAGTGACCGTCGTCTTCAGTCTTCTTGCACACTCACTCCACACCCTGCAGCCTTTTCTGCTCCAGTGAGCTCACAACTCTCCACGGCCCAACCAGATAGAAGGGAAGCAGGAATAGGAGGAGGTACCCAGCCCATCTAAGCACTCATTCATCCATCCGTGCAGCCACGCAGATTACTGGTAATGGTATGATGCCTTTTAGAAACACAAATAAAGTGTTCCATGAAGTGGAAACGGGGTGGGTGTTGGGAAGTGTCTATTCATTACAGCATGCTGCTGCTCACATGGCAATGCATCATGTCTCTCTGTTGATAGGATGGCGCTAATTAGGAATCTTTAGCTCTCCATCTTTGCACTGTGAAAATGACTTTCAGGCAAGCAAGGGAAGGAGGATGCGGGAGGGTCAGTGCTCACCCTGTCCGCGCCCTGTGACTCACTCGCCGCTCCGCATGGAGAGCAAAGAGAACGGCCAGGCTTAGGATCTCTGTCGTTTTCTGTTTTCGTCTGACTGTTTACAGAACACAGCTTCTCCATTACTCATGCATGCAGATGCGCACGCGCACACACACACACACACACAGACGCACACACACACAGATTTCCTCTGTCCCAAATGCCAGTTATCACTTCGTCACTGTCACCAAGGAGATTACATCAACTTGGCCTTAATTGCCTACAGGGCATAATAATACAATTATGGGATAGTGTATGGAGTAATGTCCTTGTAGTTTAATATGTAGGGGTCTATATATCTGCCTAGGGATATCTCACAACATTTCTGCCCCTGTTAATAAAATGTAATATTAGTCAGCAACGCAGCAGACAGTGGCACCCCTGCCTTCTCTCTCCTAATCATCACAGTGCTTACAGCCATTTGGGGGGGGGGGGGGGGCAAGTTTGTGTGCATGTGTCTGTAGCTCATTAAAAAAATTGATATGTTGGGTTTGAGCTGGGCTGTGTGTGTGTGTGTGTGTGTGTGGAGGGAGTGATAGGATGTGTGTGAGCTATTCTGTATATTGCTCAGAGGAAGCCTCAGAGGAATCTAAATAGACTAGGGATGGGGCTCCTTGAGTGTGTGACTGACTGTTGTATAGGAATCCAGCCTGATGCTTGTTTTTCTGAATACTGTGTGTCATCTGTCATCTTCATACACGGAGGGACTGAGATGCGTTTCATGGTTGTGTGTGTGTGTGTGTGTGTGTGTGTGTGAGTGTGTGAGTGAGTGTGAGTGAGTGTGTGTGTGTGTGTCTGGAGGGAGCGATATGAAATTGTGAAGAAGAGAACAGGCAGACCACATGTGTCGGGGATGGTGAATGCTCCGTGCCAGTGTGTTCTCTGTGGTGTCCACATTTGTATTTCTCCCTCAGCTCTGCTTGAGAGCTGGATGGTGAGTGAAGATAAATTGATCTTTTAAATTGGACCCTGTGTATAACTATGGCCAACTGAATTGAGTATTTGTATATTGGACAAGAGGGGATTAGCAGCTGACTGTCCACTTAAAGAGTACCAATCTATATACACAACTTGTTGCAAATTCATGTATATGCGCAATCCCAAGATTTTGTATACAGAGTTTCATCAGAGTTATCAAATGTAATGTATGCATGAAAGTACACACTTATCTGTGATCTCAACGTTCATCACCAGGGCCACAATTATCCTGTTTTTAAACACACCTTAAATTGGTGTCGGTAAAATCGGGAAGTGTGTGCTGATTCTGAACTTCTGTTGCTGTGTTGGGTATTGTAATCAACTGCATGTGAGTCATGTCTGTGTTCAAAGTTAACTTACAGTACTGTATGTGCTATAAGGTTAAACGTACTGACACTGTATTTTAGATTCTCCATTTTGCAGATTCTCCATTAAAATATGAATGAATCCTTTAGGCCATTGCGCTATATTTGTCAGTATCATGGCAGTCTCAAATAATATCAGCATGCCAATTGCCTTTTATGAAGTTGGTTGTTCTAGCTTGGTGTCTGTATATCAATATGAGTATAAAAGGTTGTTCTTATGTTTCTTAATCAGTCCTGGGTGTGTTTTGGGCATAACATTCTTTAAACCAATGAGAATGTCATCGGTCATTCCCTTTTAAGAGCCAGCAGTGCAACATCAAACAGCAAATCGGTATTTTGACAGTCAGCGGATCTGAAAGAATCTGCTTGCACGAATCTGCTTGCTTTACTAAAACCTGTGTGTGATTAGTAAAATATAGCCTCCTTGTATCTGCACTCGCCTATTATTTCAAATCGCAAACTGAACTGAAACTATCTTCATGGGGTCTCATAGGCAATGATAAAGCATTTCTACACATAGGTCCCTATCTTCATGGGGTCTCATAGGCAATGATAAAGCATTTCTACACATAGGTCCCTATCTTCATGGGGTCTCATAGGCAATGATAAAGCATTTCTACACATAGGTCCCTATCTTCATGGGGTCTCATAGGCAATGATAAAGCATTTCTACACATAGGTCGCGGATTTTTTAAAAACTTTTATTAAACCTTGCGCCCAGAGGTGTGGTAGTTAGCAACATAAGGTGTGGTCTGGCGTATGATCCAAAAATCGCTATCTTACACCCTCTAAAAATTATTACGCCACTGACTAAGAAAAACCTGGTCTATAGCGAAAGGCGCCGCTCATATACTGCAAAGCATAAGTGAAGATGCACTGTCACGAGATGTAAGCAGCAACTCCTCCGCAGGATAAATGTCCTTAGGATATTACAAGGCAAATACAGGGCAATTACAAAGGCAATTAATTTCTTTTCGTTCATCCTCCACCCACACAAATAGTTCTAATCTAGCCTTTTCATTTATCGTTGCCAAGCAACGTGACACCACTCAAGAGACATACGTTGCTTGAAAGTGAACTTGAAGAAAATTATCCAACATGGCGGAGCTAACTCTAAAAGAGCAATAGTTCTGTATGAACCAATAAGTTCAGGGTTTGTGCCCTGGTTTGTGTCAAAAAATGCACTAATTATGTGATAAGTTTCAGGTATGCATGCCTGGTTGGATTGCATAGTGTCTATTAATTGTATCATGTTATGAGGTTGAAGCAGCAGCTGTGTCCATCTGTGGTACGTTGCGAACTGCAATCTAATCTGGGAAGCCATGTTTGGGTATTAATGGATGACAAACATGTTCTCAGTATGCTGTCAATTTAAAGTTTTTATTGCATGCACACTGATTTTCTGAGGGTCTTACAGTAAATTTAGAAAAACGTAAAGGCAGAATGATATTGAGGATATTTTTAACGTCTGGAAATAGCTCAGTGTATGTGGACATTTAGTTACAATATGCAACATGTGCCATGTTCCCTTCATAGCTAAATGCTTTTCCTTTCCATCATTACATTTTCCTTGACATACAACAATGGTATCACAATACATTTAAATTGTGATAAAATGCTCTTATCTTTATGTCTCACAGCCACGATAATTCTTAATGAGCTCAACTGGACAGATGCATTGGTGGACACATTTAGAAAGAACAGAGAAGAGGATCCTACATTGCTTTGGCAGGCGTTTGGCAGTGCAACTGGTTTGGCCCGCTATTACCCAGGTGAATAATATTGTGAATCTTTTAAGTTTATTGTTGGAATACATAACATCTCTCCTTTTCTCTATCTCTCTCATATAACCATATTGACATCCTTGAAATGGACATGCAAAAAATTAGCATACCTGCAGTTATGCCATAGATCAATGAGTCATTTTTGTGGTTTTTATATTATTTAGCATCCAAAGCAACATCAGAATGACAACAATTTGTAATAAGCAATTTCTGTGATAAATTGATTAAACCTACTGTAGCACTACAAATCATCCTCAGGAAGAAGCCAAAAAACTGACATGGAAATTGGGTGTTTCAAGAGAGAAAGAGCAGGACATGACGAGGAAATGATTTGTACTTGTTTGCTCATGAGTGGGTGTAGTAAAGGAGTATATAATCAAACAACATTCTGATACCAATGCAGAGAAATGAAAATGACCACGACAATGGCGGCCCCCGTGAGGTCTCATTCCCAGGGATGGATTACTGCACGGGCCTACCGGGCCCAGGCCCAGGGGCCCAAGGGGTCAGGGGGCCCTGAAGCCCAAGCCTTTGCATGGAATCATTGCCTCAATATCAACAAATCAGGATGTACAGTAGGCTATGAATCTGATTGAATTCAGTATTGGCCATCCCCAAAATGCACCAGAATACAGGAAATCATATACAACAATAAGTGGGGGGCCCTTAATACATCAGGGCCCAGGGGCCCGAAAGATCATAATCCGCCCATGCTCATTCCAACAAATCCGGCCCACTACCTGTATGAGTTTGACACCCCTGGTCTAGAGGCTCTAAAATACTATCTCTCATCCAGACCTTTCACCCGCCATGGCTTATCACTAACATACCCTATGGACAGATACAGAGATTAAAGGGTATCTGTGACTCAGATCAGGACTTTAGGCATCAATCTATGGATATGCAGCAGTGCTTTCGACAGAGAGGGTATCAAACCCAAACTCTCGTTCAAGCTCATAATCGAGCACAAGCACTTGAGAGGAAGAGCCTGCTTAGGTCTAGACCCCCAAAAGTGCCAACTCAGAAACCCTATTTTGTCACCCGCTATAGCAAAGAGGCTGTCCAGATTAAACATATCATAAAGAAGAACTGGAACCTCATTGAATGTGACCCAGCCCTACGGGAAATATTCCCTGAACCCCCTGGGATTAGTTGTAGAAGGGCCCTACAGGAAGTATTCACTGAACCCCCTGGGATTAGTTGTAGAAGGGCCCTACGGGAAGTATTCACTGAACCCCCTGGGATTAGTTGTAGAAGGGCCCTACTATTAAAGACAAATTAGTGAGAAGTCACCTCCCTGCTCCAACACGTGAAACTTGGCTTCGCCAACCCAAGGGAAACTTCCCCTGTGGTAATTGCAATTATTGTGGGAATATGATTAAAACTGACAGATTTATAGATGTTGTCAATAATAAGACCTATTCTGTTAACAGTTTCATAAATTGCAACACTACTCTCATGGTCTATCAATTAGAATGTCCTTGTGGCTGTTTCTATGTAGGCCTTACGAAAAGGAAACTAAGAGACAGGGTAGCTGAACATAGGTATGCCATTCAAACTAAAAATATGAATTACCCAATGGCCAAACATTATGCAGAAGCTAATCATGGGAGGGTTTCAACATTAAGAGTAATTGGTATTGAATCTATTCGCCTTGATGCCAGGGGTGGGGACAAAATCAAACGCCCTAAACAGAGGGAGACATACTGGATCTACTCGCTGAGAGCTACAGTACTAGCCATCCAGGGCTCAATGAAGATTTTGATCTTTCACCTTTTTTGTAGTTTTTTGTAGTCTATTGTGGGTCTTCACAACAATTGGTCGACTCATCTATTTGATATGTTGTTGTGTGGAGTACATTTTAGAATAACCTGAACTATGACATTTGACAGAACGTGTTAGGACTTGCTGAGTTTTGACATGTAATTATCTACTGATTCTAGAATACATCCAGGTTTTAGAATTACTATTGCAATCTTTACCGTGTTTTGTGATTTATGGACGTTTTGATACATGTGTGGAGTAGACCTGCATCAAGGTTTTAGAACTACTGTTGACATCTTGATCATGAACTGTAATGTATAACCTATTCATATTTACTGTCTTTTAATGCATGTATGGCATGCGTTTAGAGTTTTTAGAATTGCTGTCGTGATCTTGACTATGAATTGTGATGGTGTGTTCATATTTGTTCAATTTTGATGTGGAGTTCTTTGCTTGTGAAGAATAATCATTTGGAATGATGTCATTGCTAGTTTCTCAACTGGATTTTCCCAACTGCCTTGTTGTCTTTGATTAATGACCTGCTTGACCAAAATGACTCCCCTAGTGGCTGAAGAAATGTATAGCAAGTGCCTCATTGGCACACCTGAAACCCATGCTATAATTATGCTCAGACTCTTTGTTCCCAACACCCTGATGAAGGCTAGTGAGCCGACACGTGTTGGTGTTTTTTAATGGTTTAGCCCCTAATAATAAATGGAATCTTTTTCCAAACTGCTTTATGGTACAAAATATTATCGCCGCTCAGTCCTGCACATTCTCTCCGCAAATCACACTTGTCAATTTGTTGCCATCTCCTACTCAATCCCCTACTCTTGCAACTTTTGTGTATGTAAATGAGTGTGTGCATGTATGCGTTTGCTTTTGTGTATATGTGTGCTTCTCTTTGTGTGTGTTTTGTAGGGGTGTGAATCTGTCATGTAAAAGATTATCCGATTCGTATGTAGATACATGGGCACGATTCGATACAAGAAAAGATACATGTTCGTAAAAAAAAAAAACGATTCAGTTCGATGCAATTCGATCACGAATCGATGCAATTCGATTCAGTTCAAAAATTTAAAGCATTCTGAAAGAATTTTTATCATTTGCTCAAGGTGCACATTCATCAGATTATACTATAGACTATAGTCAATGATCAGTCAGTTATGACACCTAAGTTAAGTGCAGCTTTAGTAGGGGTCAATGATGAATCGGCTGGATGTTGGACATATTGAAATGAAGATAACAATCTCTTTTTCATACAGACTGAAATATCACTGAGACATGCATAAATAATAGCAGATATAGACACACACCCACAGATACACCCCCTCCACACACACCCCATTATTATTATTATGCAAGATAGATTTCAACTTCCCTTTGCTGATATGCAGATTGTAGATCATTTCATTGTAGCTCACTTTGCACCTGTCAATATTCGAGTTATGATGTATTCCTAACATTTGAATGTTAGAACAGGGAGACTAAGATTATTATTTTTATTTTTTCTTTACCTGTAGCATCTCCTTGGATAGACAAAGAAAAAACACCAAACAAAATTGATCTATATGATGTCAGACGGAGACCATGGTGAGTATCCCAATTCAAACTTTTTTCAATCAAACGCACCCTCATTCTCAATAAGATGTACAGTGTGACAGCATGTCACCATTGACAAAAGTGTCTTGAAATTCTGCAGCATTATGTCTGTAATATACATCTGAGAGCTGAAGCTTAACAGAGGTGATTTGGAGCAGAGTTCTCTTCTGTGTGGTCAACTTTTATTTTTATTAAATAGTCTTCATACAGTCTTTGCCCGTTGCACTCTAAAAATGAATGCTTAGACCAAAGCCTCAAAACCTTAAACACATTTTCTGCTTTGCATGTTGTTTACAGTTCTGAAACACACTTGCGAAACACTACACACGGTTTCTTGGGAAAACACTTCTTTTCCAAATACAAAACACATCTGGTAATTGGTAATACCCACACACATATCTGAAAACACTTACAGAGAAAACTGAACACTAATCAATCTAAGACTTGCCATTGTTGCTAGAACTTTGCTGGAAGTTTGCCTCTGGCGGCCAACACTGCCTTTAACCCTTAATGTTGAGAAATGAACGTTCTAAAGAATATCTGGGTTCATTGAATTCAACATAGAATTTTAGAACCTTCAATTGTTGCGGAACTTAGAACGTTCAAAAACCTACACCTTTAAGGGTTAAGGGAATGGGAGATGGCATCTTGTTTTCCTTCTTATTGGTTATGGGTGTTACGCCCAACACACATGCTGGAGTGGTAGTTGTTGGTGCCTGCATCAAGGGCTTGTGTGTCGGCTGTGTTGTTGAACAGATCATAAATGTCCACAGCAAAGAAGAGGAATGAGAATTTGTGACATTGGTTGGTAGTTGGTATCGAAATATTTGTTGGTGTTTGTTGGTGTCTGCATCAAAGGCTTGCGGTTTGACTGGGTATGTTGCTGATCAGATAATAAACGGCCACAGCAATGAAGAGGATTGACTGAAGAATGTGTAGGTATTTGTGGGTGCCCATATCAAGGGCTTACAGTTGGTGTGGTTATGTTGCTGATCGGATCATAAACGATGGGAGCAAAAAAGAGGAATGACCAAAGACTTTGGTGGTACTTCTTGGTGTTCTCATTACGGGTTGGTGTTTTGTTTGTATAGTTTCTGATGGGATCATAAATGGCCACAGCAAGAAGGATGATTAACTGAAGAATTTGTTGGTATTTGTGGGTGTCCGCATCAAGGGATTGCAGTTTGTCTGGCTTGCTCATCAGATCATAAACGCCCACAGTAAGACAAATGACTGTTGAGCCTTTTGGAAGTCACAGATGAATGACGAAGGCAAAGGAAGTGCTTCTTTTATTGCACTCAGGGGTGTGGCAATTAACGACCTAAGGTGTGATCTGGCGCATTATCTAAAAATCGCTATCTTACACTATCTAAAAAGCATTACGCCACTGACCAAGAAAAACCTGGTGTATAGCGAAAGGCGGATATGAAGCACACCTGAAAATGCACTATCACGAGATGTAAGCAGCAACTCCTCTGCATGATAAATGTCCTTAGTTTTTTATTCAGTCATTCGAACATTATTGGGGTAAGTGTTGCTTTTTTTAGGCTTTTCATCTGACAATAGTTGACAATCGTTACTTACCTGGCAGGGGAGATCATGAAGGTGGTTCACCTTTGGCGAGGCTCTGCCATTACACTTCAGTGGTAGCTGACCCGAACGAATTCCCCAAATGTGGGAATCTCGACTGCATAATATGTGGTAGTGGGGGACTGTGTTCACTCTCCGATGATTTTGTTTAATTTTTAGTTTTTGGGGCAGCCGTGGCCCACTGGTTAGGGCTTCGGGCTTAGAACCCAAGGGTTGCCGGTTTGATCTCCGACTAGTAGGAAAAATATGGGCAGGGGAAGTGGTTGAGCACTGCTCTCACATGCCCACATCCACGGCTGAAGTGCCTTTGAGCAAGACACCTAACCCCGAGCGCCACTGTAACAAGGCAGCTCACTGCTCCGTGTTAGTGTGTGCTTCACCTCACTGTGTGTTCATTGTGTGCTCTGTGTGTTCACTAATTCACGGATGGGATAAATGCAGAGATCAAATTCCTTGTGTATTTACATTTACAATAGACCACACTTCCAGACAAAGTAACTGTACCATTCAGTAACTCCTGCCACATTGGTAATTAAATGACTGGACAGGCTTTTACCTGGCATGCCCTTTAAATAATTCATTAGCAGTGAGGTCACTTTTGAAGATTTTTTGGAGGACTTGGTGACCCCAAGATGATACCTTTTTCTGTAACTCTCCAACAGTGGAATTTTTTGCTTATCCTAGCATCCTCCATACTTTACATGTGGGCAGGATAACCATGAGTCTTTGTCCAAGCATGTTTGTCCCATTTTCAGTTGATTAGAACCATTCAGTCATTGTTTTAACTGTAAATATAGGCATTTCAACAAAGTTTTTATAGATATTCCCTGACTTATTGTGTTTCAGTAGTGACAAATTTCGGGAGAAGGAAAACATTCCAAAAACGCATAAAAAGACAATATAAAAATTAAAATGTCTAAGTATTAGAAATGTGCACCTTGTGAATTAAAAGTTTTGGGGGGGAAAAGACACTTTCTCCAAGATGTTTCAAATTCTGAATTTGCATGAATTCTGTAGAATAACCCTTTCTGTCAAACAGTTCATCCATTTGTCTGGTTGAAATTTTTCTTTTCTTTTAATTCAACTCTGGGAGCTACTCCAGTGTGTGGATTTTCTCTTTTGTTTTTACCTTTTAGAATCCTTTGTCTTGCACCTGGCCTAAACATACATGTAGGTGGGACCACTCTGACTCACTTCATCCTATGCATTATTGCCTCCATTTTATTTATGGCCTTGTGGAGGCAAACGGTTTTAGCTTTCTGATTAAATGCTTGATCAATTTTGTTATTGTAAGTCCATCGTGAGAATTTAGACATATCAGTGTAAAATTAAATAATACTAATAAAAAAACGTTTGCATTCCCAAAAGTATTAGCAGGGAGTCCCAAAAGTACATTTTATTAAAAAATGTGTGAACTCTGAATTCTGTGTCTTTGCATACACAGCTCAAGTTGTGAATATCCTACAAATAATTTAAAGTTCTCAAACTATGAGAATTTGCAAAAAAAAAGCAAAGTGCTGAAGTGGTCTAAAATGACCACCATTCTAACTTTCAGTCACCTGATGAGAACTTTGTGAACTCTTTGTATGAACATTTGAACGAGTGAATAAAAAATAGAAATAATTATCAGAAAGTCCCAGAAATATGACTTGAATAGAAGTTAGTTAGTTATTAACAATTAATTGATACATTTTTAAAATACTTTGAGCACTGATGCAGTCAGCATAGGCCTCTTACATTGTTTGCAGGTAGGCCTACATTTCATTCCGTTTTCGATGGCAAACGCAAAACAGCACCAAAACAACCACCGGTGGACAAAAAGAGTATTACATGTGTACTGTTAAGACTCGCCATAGAGAATGAATGGAGTAAATTACGGAAGTTATAGTTTGACGATGTTGTACTCCCGTGCGGGCCGGATGATATATACTACGGACATGTTTTGGGGGGCCACCCAAAATGAGGTGGTGGGCCGTATCCGGTTTGGGGACCACTGATTTAGACCTTAAAAGTAGGGCCCAGGTTGAAACATCTTAACGTTTAGTTACCTACTTTACCTTTACATTTATTTTTAAAACCTTGTGTCTCTTTCATGCTGTGTGATTGTAAGTGTATCTGTTGTATCTGTCACATATTGTAGGTACATACAGGGGGCTGCATCACCTAAGGACATGCTGATTTTGGTGGATGCGTAAGTAACGTGTTCATAATTCTCATCATTCAGAAGTCAGACATGAAATACAATTTAGAGTTGCCCTGCACACTTTTCTCATCACCTCATGATTTCCTCCTGAAACACCATCAATATATTCTGCCAACTTCTTCAGACAGCGTCATATCAAGCCGCTTATAATGGAGCATGCCTGTCAGTGAGGATTGAAAGGGCTATATTACAACATATCTGTAAAAATGTGTTGATGGGTAATTCTGTGTATTTCACACCATGTAAGAATTCACAGTTTGTTTTGCCTTGAAAGCTGCATTCTGACATGACACCTCAAAGGCTTCCTGAAATTACTGAAATTACTTTTTACTGACAGTTTCCAGGGACATTTTATGTACAGTATATCAAATGAATTGAATACAAAATTTCAAGCATTGGTTCTTTCTAGAATTGATGTTACCAATTGTTGCAGTGCCTGTGCAAACCGAAATCCAATATAGGAAAGAATTTCTACTATTGTTACACAATTACATGGCTCTCAGGACAGACCTAAAAAAGGCACTACCCGCACAAAATGAAAACAAGGATGTAAAGAAAGGATTCATCAGACTTAAGAGGCTTTCATTTTCCTCTCACGGATCTGACAAATATATTTAAGGTCACCACATTCAGAGAGTTGTTACTTTACAGAGACTCAACGGACATCAGAGTCTCCTGCAGGCATCACAGTTAGAACTCCAACACTAACAGGTGCCATGACCAGGTGCTGCAGGCAGTAGCTGACTGCATCTGCACTATAGTCCATCAGAGCAAACATCAGCTCCTAGCAAGGCAAACATCAGCTCCTAGCCAGGCATACATCAGCTCCTAGCAGGCATACATCAGCTCCTAGCAGGCATACATCAGCTCCTAGCAGGCATACATCAGCTCCTAGCAGGCATACATCAGCTCATCAGCTCCTAGCAGGCATACATCAGCTCATTAGCTCCTAGCAGGCATACATCAGCTCCTAGCAGGCATACATCAGCTCATCAGCTCCTAGCAGGCATACATCAGCTCATTAGCTCCTAGCAGGCATACATCAGCTTCTAGCAGGCATACATCAGCTCCTAGCAAGGCATACATCAGCTCCTAGCCTGGCAAACATCAGCTCCTAGCAGGCATACATCAGCTCCTAGCAAGGCATACATCAGCTCATCAGCTCCTAGCAGGCATACATCAGCTCATCAGCTCCTAGCAGGCATACATCAGCTCATCAGCTCCTAGCAGGCATACATCAGCTCCTAGCAGGCATACATCAGCTCATCAGCTCCTAGCAGGCATACATCAGCTCCTAGCAGGCATACATCAGCTCATTAGCTCCTAGCAGGCATACATCAGCTCATCAGCTCCTAGCAGGCATACATCAGCTCCTAGCAGGCATACATCAGCTCATTAGCTCCTAGCAGGCATACATCAGCTCATCAGCTCCTAGCAGGCATACATCAGCTCCTAGCAGGCATACATCAGCTCATTAGCTCCTAGCAGGCATACATCAGCTCATCAGCTCCTAGCAGGCATACATCAGCTCCTAGCAGGCATACATCAGCTCCTAGCAGGCATACATCAGCTCCTAGCCTGGCAAACATCAGCTCCTAGCAGGCATACATCAGCTCATTAGCTCCTAGCAGGCATACATCAGCTCATCAGCTCCTAGCAGGCATACATCAGCTCCTAGCAGGCATACATCAGCTCCTAGCAGGCATAGGCATACATTCACTTTGGCAGGATAGGGGGGAAAACGCAGGCGGCGGGCAGGGCCTCAACTGGGCTGCTAGCCTCCGCTTATGACTGGGCTGCTAGCCTCCGCTTATGACTGGGCTGCTAGCCTCCGCTTATGACTGGGCTGCTAGCCTCCGCTTATGACTGGGCTGCTAGCCTCCGCTTATGACTGGGCTGATGACTGGGCTGCTAGCCTCCGCTTATGACTGGGCTGATGACTGGGCTGCTAGCCTCCGCTTATGACTGGTAGCTGTAGATTGACCTAGGGAAGCAACAGAAGTTTCTTGAGCACATTGTGAGTACACACAGGCCAAAATTGGCCTTAGCATCTGACCGTTTAAAATGAGTGCTTTTGTTGCAACTCACTGTCTTTAACTGGTAGAGGGCTGTAGAAGGCATGACTGGGCAGTCTCTACAGGCACAAGCATACAGTCTCCTGATTAAGTAGAGCACTGATGATGTGTCCAAATGGCCTATGACAAGAAGAGAGTAGGGTAGATACAGTGCACCCAGAATGTTTTCAGACCCTTTCAAAACACTTTCACCTTTTTTCTCATCAATCTGGACACAACACTCCAATGCTCCACAAAAAAGCAGGTGTTTGGAGTGATTTGTAAATTTATAAAGAAACACTAAAATATACAATTTACATACGTAAGTATCAAGACACAAATCAGGGGAAGGATACAAGAAAATTTCTGGAGGATTGAAAGTGGCCAAGAGCACGGTAGCCTCCATCATTGTCAAATGGAAAAGTTTGGAACAACCAACCGTCTTTCTAGATCTGGCTGCTCAGCCAAACATAAGTATTCAGACCCTTTGTTTTGACACTTGCAATTGAGCTCTGGTGTGTTGAATTCATTTAGGCACAGGTGGACTCCAATCAAGTTGTAGAATCTCAAGGACCATTGACAGAAGTAGGATGCACCAGAGCTCAATTGCAAGTATCATAACAAAGGGTCTGAATACTTATGTAAATGAGATATTTCAGTTATTTTTTGTAAATGTACAAAACACTGCAAACACCTGTTTTTTTGTGGAGTATTGGAGCATTGTGTGTAGATTGAGAAAAAATAATAACTGAATACATTTTAAGATGAGTCTGAAAAGACAAAATATGGAAAAGTTGAAAGAGTCTGAAAACGTTCCGGTTTCCTATGCAGTAGTATTGTTACTGTAATAATGCTTGTTATGCTTATTAAATGCCATCTTTCTTCTACTTACTTCTCTAACAGGAGTGGGAGTGTATCTGGAATGACACTGAGGCTGATCCGCACATCAGTCAACGAGATGCTAGAAACTCTTTCTGATGATGACTATGTCAATATAGTTTCTGTGAGTATAAGGTTGAACAGTTTGCTCAAAATAAATATAAGAGGTGTGTCAGTGTAAGATAATAAGATCAGGTAAGAGGTACTTTTTTATGTTTATTTGTATGAGAGAGACATAAAAAAAATATGGATGCACCTGATCAGATACCCTTCATACTGAACTGAATCTCTTTAGGAAATGAGGGTGTGTTGATTTAAGTGATCTGTCATTCTCATTCAGTTCTATATTTCCCCTATGACTGTGACTATACATTTATGGAATTTAAAAAAAGGAAATAGTATTTATTTGTTTTGCACTGTTTGGCAGGGAATAAATATCCACAATAATGAACGTCTACTGTTGTAATTATGTATCTTTTCTATCCATTTGTCCATTATCTATTTGAAGACTATATTTCAGATGTGGTGTTCAAGGGTGTCCAGTAGCTTAACTGTGATCAAATTGTAAATATATACCGGTAGTTGGGTGCAAGCCAACCATTTTAGCCAAATACATATTTACTCGAACTAGTAAAACATTTAGTAACAGAACAAAGGGTTGATATGCATATTTAAAGTTTACTTTTGATAAAAATGTTAAACATTTTATAGTGGAAAAGGCACCCGTTTCATAGAATGACCCAGGTATGTATGCACTGGTACATTTAAAACCAGTTCTGTGGTGTTCACTACTTTCTGTGGTTTTGGCTATGTGTCCTACTGTATTCCAAATCCATACTCTTGTCATTTCAGTTCAACGAAGATGCTAAAAAGGCTGCCTGCTTTGACAACTTGGTTCAAGCCAATGTCCGTAATAAAAAGATCTTGAAAGATGCAGTGCAGAACATTACTGCAAAAGGAATCACCAATTACAAGGATGGTTTTGATATGGCTTTTCAACAGCTGTTGTCTGTAAATGTTAGTATACTTTTGTGATTGTCTGATCTGAATTTTAAATTTTATTTATATCATTTATGTTTGGTAGATGTACATTTGATAGATGTACTTCCCTTGAGATTTCCCTCCACGCACATTTATTAATGTCACTGAAAATGTGAAAATTCAGTGAAATTTCTCACACAATTAATCCTACACATATTAATGAAATAGTAATGTACAGTATTTTATCACTTTGTTGTATTGAATTTCTCCATTTCTGAGAACTGAACTGATGTAAGCTTCTGTCTTCCTTAGCTGAATGTGACACGTGCCAACTGTAACAAAATCATTATGCTCTTCACGGATGGTGGTGAAGAGAGAGCCTCAGAGATCTTTGAAAAGTACAACCCAGATAAGAGGGTGCGTATAATGTGATACACAGCAAATGAGAACGAAACCTGTTGACTACCAGTGTCTTACCAAGTATCTCACGCATCACTATAACCTCCTTCAGTTACACGCTCCCCTACTGTATGTGTTTTGTATTTCCTTAACGGACTTCTTATTTCCATCAGGTGCGGATATTCACATTTTCTGTGGGACAGCACAACTATGACAAAGCACCTATTCAGTGGATGGCTTGCACTAATAAAGGTATACAAACCGTTTGCACAGTATTATAGAACGACAGGAAACTTTACACATGCCTATGATGGGCCTTTGATGCCATGACACAGACATTACCGTAATTAAGACATAGATCCAGTTTGGGTACCCTTTTCTAACTGTCCCATATGTACAGTACCATCCACCAAAGTGTATGTTTTCTATACCTTTTTCAGGGTACTATTATGAGATCCCATCTATAGGTGCCATCAGGATCAATACACAGGTAGAAAAAAATTATACCGGTGAACATATTGTGTAGCTTATTCTCCAAGCTATTGTTCACTAATTCTTCATAGTATGTGCTTAAACACAGGAATACCTAGATGTGCTGGGGAGGCCCATGGTGAAGGCCAAGGAGAAGGCAAAAAAAGTTCAGTGGACCAACGTTTACATGGACGCTCTGGTGGGTCATACAGACAAAGTGTATGAAAAGTAGTAGTCTGATTAGCTCTGGTTGCTCTCCATTTGTGACATTGATGACATATTTTCATCTATGAACTTCAACAGAATTCCTGAATGGACCTGAAATTGTCTGTGCTCTGTTCATTGTACTGTATGTGATCCACTTCATTTCAGGAGTTGGGTCAGGTGATAACAGGAACACTTCCAGTCTTCAATAAAACCAAAATTAAAGATAACAAAAATAAAGGAAAGGTAAAGAAACCCGCCCGTCAACAAAGTGACATACTATCTTAAATGTATTGTTAATTAATTGCTCACATTATATTAATTTTGCTTCTTTCTTTTTCACTGATGTCCTGTTCTAAAAGTCACTATTGTATTTGAAACTGGATTGATTAACTGTGTATTTCCATTCAGTAAAGCAGATTTAGAACATTAGAACACATTAGAAACGATTCTTGATCGCTAGACGTCACCGAGTCAATATGGAAAAAAATGACCAAAATTGGTGCTACCGAACTGGAGTAGCTGCAGCTAATGGCCAGTACTCCCGATCAGCTACTATGCTAGGTCTGGGAGATCATCTAAATGTGCCTTTTTTGCCTCTTGACAGACTCAAGATGTCATTAATAGTTCTGTGCAACATGAACAGAGCTCTTACGTGACAAAACAATGTGTTTTCAACTCGTTAAATGTGAAGAAACCGTTTGAACGGTGACAGTTTGTACTGTCACATCTGCACACCATTCTGCAGCTGCACTCTGCACTCTACTGTCTCAGCTACTCCTGTTCGGTAGCACCGATTTTGCCCGTTTTTTTCCCAATCGACATACTCGGCGACGTCTAGTAATCAAGATCCATGTAAAAATCGGCCGGATTTCTCCCTTATATTTGTGCTGTGAGTTTGGATCCCTTATATTTGTGCTGTGAGTTTGGATCCCTTATATTTGTGCTGTGAGTTTGGATCCCTGTTTTCAGGTTTTGGATAATGGTTTTCCTTTTCTTATGCTCTCTAGAGCCAGCAGAATCAGCTAATACTTGGAGTGATGGCCGTTGATGTGTCACTCGATGACATCAAGAGGCTGACACCACGCTTTACAGTAAAACCCTCTGACCCTTCCATTAATTGTGAAAATATTGTAGATTAGAAATTATGAGATTGCATTATATTGTGAAAGCTATACAAACCGTTTGTAGCTTTAAAAGCTGTACTTTGCCAAAGTTATTTTTGTCATTATCTTTTCCAATGTGCCATTTACTATTCAGTCATATTTATGTTGGCCTGTTGGAATGAATAGGCTAATGAATTAATTAAGACATTATCTCTTTTTTAGCTTGGACCAAATGGATACTATTTTGCTATTGATCCAAATGGATATGTTTTGCTCCATCCAAACCTGAAGCCTAAGGTATGAATCCCTTTCTTGATCTGTCTTCCCAGCCACACACAGCTTATTATTATTATTATTATTATTATTATTATTATTATTAGGGCTGTCAAAATAACTGATTAATTTCGATTAATTAATTTGAGAAAAAATAACTGATTAAAAAAAATAGCGCAGATTAATCGATTCCGTATGACATTTGACCCCGAGCCGTTCTAGTTAGTAACCATAAGACTGTAAAATGAAGTAGAGAGAAGTAAATGTGCTGCCTAGATCAGTGATTGGAACATTTACTTTAAAAAACGGCCTGATGGTGTTGATAAAAATAAAGTGTTGATTAATTTTTTTTTTTGATTAAAAAGTCCTATGCGATGTCTGCAGCAAGGAATAGAGTTTGTCAACTCTAAAGTCGCACATCAATGCAAAGAAATAGTGTTGACATATTTGAACAGTGAAAATAATAATGAAAGAGTTTTTTAACTTTAATGTCACTAATGCTGATTATTCAATGATTAATTTGAATTTAAATATTTAAAATACTTTCACAGCAAAAATAACAATAACATATTAGCAAACAATAACATATTAGCAAAATGTTATGTGGCACAATTATTGGCACCCCTAAAAATTATTGAATCAAATGTTACTCTGTGTTACACTGTGTTTAATAATTTTGTGTCTACTGTCAACTTCAAAGCAACACTATACAATAATTTCCAGACTATTAGCGCACTGTATGCATCCACTCTATATGCCACCATTGGGGAACCACAAATGAAAATAGTCTGTGTTGCATTGTACTGTATGTAGGCATGGCAACGCCAGATGGCATTCCTTGGAGACTCATATTCCTCTAGTTGTCATGAGAGAAAGGATACATGAGATAAGAGTAGCAGTGGCAAATAATGGAAACAGTTGTTCATACATACATATTTTTTTGTTTGTCTTGGATTGTCTCTGCAAAGAAAACAACATTCCAGGAAGCATTGACACTGGATTTCCTTGATGCAGAGTTAGAAGATGAGATAAAAGTGGATGTGAGTTTTTCCCTTTTCAATCTCTCTGTTATGTGCACATGGCTTCATACTGAATGTATCATTACAATGGTTGTATTTAGCATTTACCTTTCATTAATAGACAAACGGATCATTTCTACAGCAGTTAGGATAAATGTGTTGGTCTAAATGTTGTTTAAGCTTAAAACGCTTATTCATTAATATTGGCCTGATTGCTTGTCTCACTTTGATTACTTAGATGTTTCTATTTTTGCACCTTTAGATCAGAAGAAATATGATTGATGGTTATACTGGTAATCAGACATTTACCACACTTGTCAAGTCCCAGGATGAGGTTAGTCTTTCAGAGAAAAATATTTGTTCGCTCTGATATCTAGAATGTCAGATGTCTAGAATCTCATTTCACTCTCTTCTTCTGGTAGCGCTATATTGACCGGGGTGTCAGAACCTACACATGGGGCCATGTTAGTGGTACTGACTACAGGTAAATTGTGTTTGTTGGGTGTTTTCCTAGATGTGGTCAGAAGGTGCAACTCTTACTAACTTTCTATCAACTAAATAAAAAAATGAAATATTTAGCTGCAAGCACCAATAAACCATTACCTTTAACTTTGAGCTCATTTAAGGCCTTTGATACCTATACTATACTGTATGTTGGAGTTAATATACATATACTCCGTTTTAAATGTATTTAATTAGAAAATTAAATACAGCCTCAGTTAAGTAATTTTGGAATGCATGCATTTGTACCCTCAAGATACTCTTAGGCCATGAAGCCAAATACGAGTTGATGCAATTTCTAAAATGAACAGTTCCGGTCCTTGATTAAGATTGACTGAACTGCGTCAGCAAATATTATTTAAGGTTTTGTGAGACCAAACAGGTTGTCAAGCAGTTTTCTGGGTAATTCGTCAGACAGCATAGCTAAAATGTAGGTTCACCAGCCATCTACCATTACCACCCATACATGTTCAAATTTCTCAGAAAATCTCACAGGTTCTTGGGGTATTGTGCCAAATGTGAATGTCAAAATAGAGTGATTTTGTTATTATAATTTTCCTCTTTTGCCTTTGATTTTGGAATGTGTTTATTTCTTGTAAAGGCATTTCTTATAAACGTGGTATAAATGATTTATGCACACCATGTGTCATGCGTGCTTTAGTGATGAATAATAAGTGCTATATTGTTTTTAAGCTGAAAGCGTACTAAATACAGTGGCAGACCTTTACCTGTAGAGGGAGCAATGGAAGCAGAAATGGAACACATTTTTGAATTCATTTATCACAACTAAAATATCTAATATACTGATCCAAGTTCATTTGTTTTTTAGTTTACCGTGTGTGTGTGTGTGTGTGTGTGTATTTTCAGTTTAGCTTTGGTATTACCAGAGTACAGTCTTCACTATCTTCGTGCGGCGATTGGAGATACCATTACCCAGGCCAAATGTAAGTTTTTTTACATCTAATATTATCTAAGCTTTAAATGAGAAACCCATGGATCTTAGATTTCCTGTGGTTGCATACTGTAGCAACCTGTTTTGGGGCAGCCATGGCCTAAAGGCTAGGGAACTGTTTTTTGACCGAAGGATCACCAGTTCAGTGCAATTCAAACCTGGTCTGTAGGAAAAATTGTGGGTGGGGAGAGTTATTGAACAGTGCTCTCCCTTCCCTCTACAGCCATTACTGAAGAGTCCTTGGGAAAGGCACCTAACCCTCCCAACTGCTCTCCAGGCACTGCAGTAATGGCTGTGTGTGTGTGTGTGTGTGTTTATGAGCTATTAGTGTGCTCATTGCTCCAAGTGTGTGTGTGAGTGGATGAAAGACAAATTCTTGCTTTCTTAAGAAATCTGTTAGAAGGGTTATGACAGATATTGTGAGGACATTGCTTGTTTCCCTGATGTGTGCTCCTTACTTAGAACCACCAAACCCCAAAGCTTTCTTTCTCCATAGACATAGCATCATCTGGTCTAAAGTGATTGAAACCCCTAACATCATGTTGTGCATACAATATTCTTATTCATGACTCTTTGGACTGAATAAAATATTGTGTAAATCATGTTTTCTTCTCCTATGATGAACCCTCCTCCCTTGTTCTCCTCCTTTCTCCTTCTTTTATCCCACTCCTCTTCCCCCTTTTATCCCACTCCTCTTCCCCCTTTTATCCCACTCCTCTTCCCCCTTTTATCCCACTCCTCTTCCCCCTTGTTTGTTCATTGTCAGCATGGACTCCCTCAGTAGACATGGGCAAGTATTTTCCTTCACGGCTTACTTCCTCTTTCATAGTTATTCTGCTCTGTTACTACAGATGCACCTGACTGTTCAGATACAATACAGGATGAGAACAGGGGAAAACATACGCTTTAGTGAATGGGTTCAAAACATGAGGATGAATTCAAATGTTCAACTACACAATTATTAGATATCAAATATATTATTTAATCATAAGGGGAATTCTTAAGTGCGAAGAAGGTTACATATACCTCAGAAATACCCTAACAGCAGTACCCAAAGAATTGATAATGACCGACAGTTAGCTCCACCTTGTCATTAGTTTATTAATACACAGGTTTTGTTAGTTTGTATTTGACATTTTTGTTGGGTATTTTGTCTACCCGTGTGTGTGTGTGTGTGTATGTGTGTGTTTTTTTTTAGTTTTTTTTTTTAGTTTTTGCAAATTAGATTTCTTCATTTATTCTGATCTCAGTGTTGTATAAACAAGCTTATAGTCAAATATAGTCAAATATAGTTGCTTTAGTATATGAAGGTGCAGGAAAACATGACTTTTCTGCCCCACAATAAAATAAATAATAAAATAAAAATCTTGAATTTCCCCTTGGGGATCAATAAAGTATCTATCTATCTATCTATCTATCTATCTATCTATCTAAAAAGCAAAAGCATGCTAGGACAAGCCACATGTTCACCTAATGTCATTTTAGAGAGGATTGAAGAGGGGTGCCATTAAAAATGTTCCCAGTGGCACTAAAGAATGACATCATTGCCTCATCCACTAATTTTCCAACCCATTTATGTTTTGGGTAAAAGAATATACCCGGCTATTCTGACTACACAGTTACTGCTGCAAGAAGCTCAATGACAGTGCTTGTTGCACTGTGTGTGTGTGTGTGTGTGTGTGTGTGTGTGTGTGTTCGTGTTTATAGTGTAAATACATGCATGATAGAGAGAAATGGTGTGCTTTGTATACTGTGTGTCAGGGCATCTTGTGGGCATAGTGTGTGTCAGGAGATCTTGCCAGGGCATGATACGATTGATATTAACATTTCGAATCCAATCCAATTTCTTGGATTCAAACAGTCAAACAGAACATACTGTAGTAGAAGATTGTGAGAAGATTTTAGAAGGGAAGCCACTCTTAACAGATCTTGTTAACATCCAACATTACTTCGTCATTATAGCCATTTAATGCTTGTAAATAGTACAACTAGTAATTGTATAGAAGTAGTGGTAATTAGGTATGTTTGGGTATAAGTAAATTAAAAACGTTAATATTCATGAATATTCTACTTGAATAAGACATTAAGGGAACATCTTTTAATTTTCTGACTAGTTTCTGAGACGTTGCAGGTGGAAAAGTTCAGTGAATATGGATTCACATTCATTGCACAAAGGTAAGTTCAATGTTTGTGCGCTGAATTAAAATTGCACAGAATTTATATTTACATTTTATTACTTTTTTTTCTTAAATGTTTCTTAAATGTTTTCTTTACTTAAATTTTTCAGAAGGTTTTGATCATTGCATTAGTGTAAAATGAACCAGAATTGTGTTAAATTGTATTGAGTTAAATATTATTTGTTATGATTGGACTCTTAGGGAGTACTGCACAGACTTGAAGCCCTCAAACAATAACACAGAGTTCCTGATCAACTTCAATAAGTATATTGACAGGAACACACCCAACCACCCTCTCTGTACGTATATAATGCCCACTGTGCCAACACAGCTTTTGTGTGTATTTCATCAGTGTTATCATCCTGACTGATATCTTAAAGAATGGTGCAAAGGTGTGCAAGGTTTGATTGGTTTGTAGCAGTGGTAAAAAGATGCTGGTTGTTGTGAGGAAGTGTTGGACCGAGCTTCCTCTCTTCCTCTCTAGAATCCATTGGTTTTGGTGTCTTTGCTAGCTCACCCACTTCCCAAGAACAATGCTGTAAGTTCAAGTCCGGTATAGGACTGCAAGGGTACAAAATAGGTCACGCACAACTCCAGACAATTGGTATTTCAAAATGTGCATGTGTCTATGAACATGCCTTTTATTCAATGTGAAGAATATATTCGCTATGAAGCATGCTGAAAGTCATGATTCACACAATCATCTCTTTGATAATTGTGTTTCAGTCGGACTACATGGAATTTTTCATAGAGATTTAGAGGTGGATGGTGTGGTTGTGGCGCGCCAAGGGGGTTACCAAGTCGGTGGATATCGGCACAATATTTTATGTACACAATTGTCGACACAATATTTTATGTACTGTGAGGATATAGGGTGTAAAGGAACATAAGTCTTTGATCAACAGTCATTGTTGCACACTTTCGAACAATACAGTCATGTTTAGTAGCTACAGGAATGAATCTGGCTGTTACCTTGCCTTGCTCTTAATTTAGTCATTGTGTTAATTGATCTCCCACTGAATAATGAATGTGTAGTTTCACATTTATGATCATTTACTAAATATGGAAATATTCTGAGGTCTTACAACAGACCATGGTTGTTGTTGTTGTTCTTTAGAATTATGTTTTTTTTTTATTATTTCAGTTACATGACGCAAATAATGCAATAATAAAATCTGAGATTTAAGATGAGGAGATTTAAGATATGAGCAGACCTCCAAGATTTTCATAGAGGGAAGGTGAAGTGTGAACTCAAATGTCAAATGTAAGCACATAACAATTAGGTGGGAGATAGGAGATAGAATTTGAGATAGGAGTCTGGAGTCAACTCATTGATCTTGTTTAAAATATTTTTTGTTAATGAGAGCGACAGAGATGTGATTGATTTTGTGATGAATCACTCAACTGAAGCTTGATTCTATATGGTATGTTATAGTAACATTGTTATACATACAGATGTCTGCAAATATCTATAACAGATGAAGTCTTTGGATTGAGACATACAGGTGCTTGTTCTGATGAATGGATCATATGGTTTAGGCAACAGTGCTCTGGTGAATAAACTTCTGCTGGATGCTGGTATCACATCAGAGCTGGTGAGGAAGTGGTCAGAACAAACACTGTGAGTGCTGTCCTTTGAACAATCTTGTTTTTAGCAACCTGTTCACCCTCTTGTTCTGTACTAGCCTTTGTAAGCTTAGTATAGTGATAATGAGTGTGGCCAAATAACAAATATTGAATTAACCAGTTATGACAAGGTAAGTCTTCCTTGATATTTAATCTATAATACTTTTGCATTGCACAGGAGTGAGGGGGTGTCTGCTCGCTTCGTGGCTACAGATGGAGGCATCACAAGAGTTTACCCAAGCAGGTGTGTGACTGCTAAATGTGTAAACATGAAGTTGACATTTTAGTGTAGACACCTTTGTTATTTTTGTGTACTGTGTGTGGTCTTTCCCACAGTGCTGGTCTTGATTGGTCAGAGAGTACTTATGAGGCATATGAGACACATGACCCTTATGAAGCATTTAAGACATACAATATGTATGATGCATATGAGTCAAGCTTCTACAAAAGGAGCTTGGACAACGACCTATACATATTTACACCACCAGTCTACAACCCCCGCTACAATGGTAGGTCTTGTCGCCATTCCTGTTTAATACTTGATGCATGTACAGTATAGGGACTGTGTTTTTACTAATTATCATGACTGATCTTCTTTATTATAGACACAGTTGATTCAATTCTAGTGAGCAGGGGTGTGGACCTCAACATTAATGGTGCCAAGCTCAAACCTGCTGGTAATTCAGAGCTACCATGTTATCATTCAGAATTAAAATTAGTTGTGCTACATTTCATTTTTACTTATGCATATTGTATATTAGTTATTAGTCTTATTATATTAGTTCATGAAAATAATCCAACATTTAGGCTTTTAAATAATAACTTATGGACTTGTTATTTAAATTGTGTCTCCATGACACATGGCAATCACACCTTTTCTCTTTTTTCACAGTGGTAGGCGTGAAGCTTGATGTTGAGACCTGGATGGAGAATTTCATAAATGCGACAGTGAAGACCAATGTAAGAACAGTGTGGGCAGAACAGTAGTTAGTAGGGGCTGCGCCTCAGGGATTTATTTGCCTCTCGCCCCTCGTCCATTAATTCCGTATAACAGGACACCTCAGCGGCCGTTATCCCTTACGTATTATATATTATTATTATTATTATTATTATTATTATTATATATTATTATATATTATTAATATGCAATATTACCGTTATCCCTTACGTATTATATATTATTAATATGCAATATTACCGTTATCCCTTACGTATTATATATTATTACCGTTATCCCTTACGTATTATATATTATTATTATTATTATATATTATTAACCCTTAAAGGAGTACCGTGTGACGGGAATGTTGAGAAATGAACATTCTAAAGAATATCTGGGTTCATTGAATTCAACATAGAATTTTAGAACCTTCAATTGTTGCGGAACTTAGAATGTTCAAAAACCTACACCTTTAAGGGTTAATATGTAATATTACCGTATTTTCCGGACTATAAGTCACACTTTCTTTCATAGTTTGGCTGGTCCTGCGACTCAGGTGCAACATATATATATATTTATATATATGGTTTTTTCCTCTTCGTGACACATTTTTTGACTGGTGCGACTTATAGTCCGGAAAATATGGTAATTATTAATCTCTGGACTGAATTGTGACGCTGAGTTATATATCTGTGCCTTAGCCTTCAATCTGCAAGGATGAAATCTGTGGCTGTCAAAGAAACGATGAGGTTGGCTTTGTTTTGTTGTTGTTTTTAAGCATTTTACCATTTTTCCATTTCAAATATCCAGGCTTGTCACTTCATATTTAATGTTTTTTTTTTCAATTTCAGTATGTGGACTGTGTCCTCCTGGATGATGGTGGTTTCCTGATCATGGCCAATCGTGATGATTACATCAGACAGGTGGATGCCTCTTACCAGAAACCCATTTGCAACTCCCACATTTTACATTGCATTACATTGCATTTAGCAGACACTTCTTGACCAAAGTTTTGGAGCAATGACGTTTCTTCTGTGGCAGAAATTGCACATGTAGCATGATACTATGTGTACATGCTTTTAAAACAACCTTGTACAGCCACCAAATCCATGTCATGCATGGGAAGTTACAGCACTGACAGTAACAGTACAGAGCAGTAGGTTAAGATGGTGTGTGAGACATTTGTAACAGTACAGAGCAGTGTAGGTTAAGATGGTGTGTGAGACATTTGTAACAGTACAGAGCAGTGTAGGTTAAGATAGTGTTTGAGACATTTGTTTGGCAGAGGGGTGACTGGTCTACAGTAGCATTTCTTGGATGGACAGTTGAGTTATTGGCCTGAAATAAATAACCCGCTCAGGCAGAATAGGCTGACTCTGAGGATATCACTGTCAAAATAGGGGTATTCATATATTAACAAAGATTCAAGATTACCCTTTGACTAATACAGATCATCAGAATCCTGATTTACCTAAGTGTCTTTACTTAAGTAAATTGGCCCTCTTTCTCTGTTGATCATTGAGTAATTTTCTAACTTACTATGAATCTTAGACTTCAGTGGTATTTTCCTTTTGATCTGACTTTAAGGTGGGGATCACATGGAAAATACCGAAGCGGCAGCTGCAAATCGTAGCCTAATGCAGTACTCAGATCACCATCATTTGATTCATTCAAACAAAACTATCTCGTTACAACGAAAACAAACATCCTGCCCCAGACCGGTTCATCCCGAATGTTAGCACTTTGATTGGTTAGAATGTCTGACTGTTCCTCCATCAAATTGACATTAACAATCCTAGCTCCTTTGTTGCTAGCGTAACACTGACGGTAACAATTGTTGCTCTGGCGGATCATAACATATAACAGAAAATCATTAGGAAGTACAGATTCCACTTCTAAATTTCATAAACTTAGATGATGAAGATGGAATATGAAATTCTTTTCCACATTAGTAGCTAATATTGTTTTACGTTAAGCCTATTTTTTAGGAAGATGCTGTGGTTCAAGACTATTAAATAATGTGTGTGTGTGTGTGTGTGTGTGTGTGCATGCGTGCGTGTGTGTATGTGTGTGTGTGTGTGTTTGCATGCGTATGTCTGCTTGCCTGTATGTGTTTTCCCTACAGATTGGACAGTTCTTTGGAATTGTTGACCCCTCACTGATGGTGAACCTGATAAATGCGTCTCTGTTCTCCTTCAATAAGACCTATGACTACCAGTCCACATGTGAACCCCATAAAGAAACCAAATCTGCTGCTGGTTTGCGCTCTGTTTATGTGGTGAGATATACAAATACAGATAGAGAGTGTACACACACAGACAGGAAGAAAAATAAGTATATTCTACAGAAGGCCTATATATCGCCCTGTACACGTAAAAACTGACTACTGACATTTAAGACATTTAAGATTTACATTTTTTCAAAGGTTAGTGCTTGATTGGATTATTTCCTAATCTCTTAAAATCACAGCTTTATATAAAAACTCTGACTTTCTTTCCTTTCCTGAGTGTTTAACCCCTGATTCATGTTGTTTACCACTGAATTGGATGATTTAGGTTTTTTTTTTTTTTTTTTTTTTTTTTTTTATTATTTTTTTAGGATTATTTTTGTTCTTTGGAGCATCCAATGATATGTAGTTTTGTTTTATCACAGCCCACCATAGCAGATATATTGCATCTTGGTTGGTGGGCGTCAGCAGCAGCCTGGTGAGTTACACATCTACTTTGGTAGATAATACACAATATGGTGTAACAAGCCAAAGGTATTTTTGTCTTTTTATTAGAATAGCTAGACCATTGGTTCCTAGTCTTATTTATGATTATTTCCAGATAAGAGCTAATCACATTTCACAATGATGAATGGACTTAATGGAACTCTAGCCTTCTTAGGGCTGTATAAAGTTGCCCACTTTAATGAAGGCCATTGTCAGGCTATTGAAAATATTAGCGTATATGTACTTTTTACCTGATCAATATGCAAGAGGATTTAATACTCTCTCTCTCTCTCTCTCTCTCTCTCTCTCTCTCTCTCTCTGTTGCTCTCTTTCTCATTTGTGTGGTGTGTGCTTGTAGTTAAAAAAGCTGACACAAGAAATACTTCTTCTTTGACTGTAAAAATGGTTGCTGATTTATTGTGCTGGAGATTCTTGCAGTTCTTTGTAATGCTGCCATGTCGGTCTAATCCTGTGTCTGTTTATTCTTGCTTCCAAGGTCCATAATGCAGCAACTGTTTGTTTCGTTCACTTTCCCGAGTTTCTTAGAAGCAGGTAAGATTCATGGGCAGGAGTGCGTTTCCTTGTTCTGTGTCAGAGTGATTATGCTCTTAAAAGACACTTGGTTTCAAAGACCAGCATGTCCTTTGAAACTATTTCATTTTGCCACATACCATCACACAGTTTATTTGATTTATGTTCTGTTGTCTCATGTTTTTCCAAGCATAGCCACATGTCAAACATGATTGTTGTGGTATTGAAATATGTTTCTTTTGGGAACGATTTATATTGTATGTTTTGAGTCCATTTTGAGTCCATTAAGAGATTACGAGAAAACATTTTCTCAATGTTTCTTGCCTGTGTCCTTGCAGACTGAACATATTGGTTTCTGTTGGAGGACTTTGATTCTCATTTTTAAACAGTTTCATGATTAACTGTATCTCTGTTTCCACAAATTAAGTGCTGCTGTGTATGTGTGCTTGTGTATTGTTCATAGTGGACACAGATGAAGAGCTCTCTGATGGAATGTCTAAGGAAAGCTGTATTAATGAGCAGTCTCAATACTTCTTTGAGAACAATGAAACATCGTTTAATGGCAGCGTGGAATGTGACACATGCTCAAGGTAAGCTTAGCATTTATTTATCCTAACAGCATTCAAATAACAATAAATAGTTTGTTTCACTGAGGAAATTGACAACTACATATTTTAGTCTGAAGGAGCTCACAGTGCACTTCCACCAGCTAATGGATTGGCAAAGAGTCAGAGCATTGGAAAATAATTCTATTAAAGATGCAGTCGGCAAGATTTTTTTGATCATATTCACTGAAACTGACACTATGTGCCTCCGACAGAACAACATAAATCAGCTGGTTTTAGGGAAAAAAACACGCTTCTACCTCCACCTAGAGCCTGTTATTTGTTTTGCAAAAATCCTGTTTCTTCTTAATCAGCGCAGGGCTGTGTGAGATTTGACTGTCAATCACAGTCTGGTGCACACACACTGACGAGTACGAGCTCGATGAGAGGGTGCTCGGTGGTAGTGGGGGAGGGGCATGAGAGTTGTAAACATTCACAAGACACACAAGACACACACACACACAAGTCCCCTCAATCTGCCAGACTTGCCGACTGCAGCTTTAAAGTAGCCTTCGAGATTTATTTTCAGGGTAACATCAACAAAACAACTTCACCATTTCATAAAGACTCATCTGAATTGTGCCAATTGTATTGCCCCCTGCAGTCAAACCCTGAAATAACAGGACGTTCAATTTTTCCATATCGTGTTCCTTTACTTTTCAGGCTAAAACCTTTGTTTAAGCTTTAAGGTTGCAGGGACCCCTTGACAAATACGGCTACGCGACCTACCCTGCCATAGTGTAGGCTAAACTATTTTATGGATAGGCTTTGTCAATGTGGCTTACGCGTAGAATAGATAGTTTTGGTCCTAGAGGTCATCTAAGAACACAGGTTGCACAAGTTGACGCGAGTATGGGTTTAATTGTGATGAGCTGCAAACACTAACTTTCTAACACAGAATCACCCTTGTCCCATATAAACACAAGAGAATAAGATCTCCTGGACCCAGTGGTTTGGGATGGCTGCTCTGGCGCAAGTGCGCTGGGACCGCTCTATGGACAGCGCTTGCAGGTGGGCCGACTAGGATGAGATGAGGTGAAACGAAAGAGTAAAGAAAAGTAAGAGAAGAGTCAGGAACATGTTGGAGGGGGACAGAAGAGTCAGGAACATGTTGGAGGGGGACAGAAGAGTCAGGAACATGTTGGATAGGGACAGAAGAGTCAGGAACATGTTGGATTGGGACAGAAGAGTCAGGAACATGTTGGATAGGGACAGAAGAGTCAGGAACATGTTGGAGGGGGACAGAAGAGTCAGGAACATGTTGGATTGGGACAGAAGAGTCAGGAACATGTTGGATTGGGACAGAAGGGGTGATAGGAAAGCAGAGAATTGTAAGTGAAGTAAAGAAGAAGTAAAAGTCGAAGCCCCGAACAATGGTATAAGTTGCCTTTTCAAAGGAGGAAACTCTAACAAACAAATCTTTAGCTACGTAAAATCCACAAGTTACAGACATCGCCTATAAAAAGGGTGCCTCCCCCACAGTACAAAATAAAATATAAACAGAAACAAAAAGCAGATATAATGGCACACATCATGAATTCAGGTCCAATTCTTATAAAGTTGGTTACCTTTTCTCATGTAAGTCTGCATTACAGTTCATACATGGAATTGGTATAGGTTACAATAGTATATGCCTCAATATGAAACCCTTTAATCATTCAGTTCAAAGATAAAATTCAGTACAACACAGCATTTTGATAGACACTGTAGACTTGTTAAGCATGCATGGCCCAACAGGTCCAAATTTTTGTGCCACACACGATACCATTCATTAACAAGTCTTTAAATGTATTTAAAAGCATGAGAGAAATCACAACAACAAATTCCATAACTTTTTGCAGAGTACAATTAAATAGCTCTTAGTAGTAGTAAATATTCAATATATAAATATTAATGTAAGTAAGTATGAAATTGTGACATAATTTGCCATTTCACAGGCAATTCTATGCAGAGAAACTCTTTGGAACCAACCTTGTATTTGTTATTGCCGAGGCCAAGCTGGCCTGCATGTCATGTGACCAAAAACCTCTCATCCAAGGGAAGCAGCCCTGTATCCTTCATCAAAATATACTATGTTTATTCAAATAATTGTCTATAATTACAGTAAGACAAATAACTGTCATGAATAGTTTAAGGTGCTCAAAGCGATGTTACGCAGTTTCTAAGCTAAAACATTTTTTGTCACATACAGCAAACATCACCTGTGCACTGAATACACTATAGAAAAATACAGTTTCTGGTCCAGCCTGGACCATAGAAACGTAACAAACTGTTCCAGCCAATCACCGACGAGATGCGCGTTTAGGAGAGTTTCAAATGCACAGGAGGGAAGGGGAGTAGCGAGCTAGCTTTCTGTTTTGTTTTGTCAACAGAAGTGACGTAACCCAACATCGCTTAGAGCATCTTTAAAGGACAATACCGGCACAAAATGAACCTAGGGGTTAATAACACATGTGTACCGAGTTCGACCGTTCTTTGGTATATGTTGTCATGCTAATCGAATGTGACTAGTTGTATCGCAAACCGCTAATTAGCTTATAACGTTAGTCTTAGGGGCACAGAGTAAAGTAAAAAGAAATAGCTATTTCTATACCACTAACAAGGCTAAAAACAGCACCACACTTCAACGGTAACATCTTTGTGACTGTTCAGATCACGTTTCACGGCATTCAACCAGTCCAACGTCATTCAACGTGAGCTGAACTGTCACGTGACTTTTTCCAAGATGGCGCCCGCCTGTATTGGCTGTATACGTGAACGGTACTGTCTTTCTAAATTATATCTTTTTTATTAAACTTTCTGTACACTTACAAAGTGGAGTTATAAGCTAATTAGCGGTTTGCGATTAAATTGGTCACATTAGATTAGCATGAAAACATCCT